>NW_018164852.1:757982-767089 GCF_001263595.1 Phalaenopsis equestris
TTCTTCCCTTCCCCTCCTCTTTAAAAAAAAAGCCGATGCTGCGGCTCCTTTACCAGCAAACCCCTAATCAAATCCCTAGCCGAGAAGCTCACGATCGGAGAATCCGGAAACCGCAATGGCTGGCCGACCACGTTGAACAATGTAGCTCGGTTTCCCGATCCTTTGAACGGAGTCTTGCCGAACAAAAGCTCGTATAAGAAGATGCCGAAGGTCCACCAATCCACCGCGCTTCCATGCCCCTCGCCCTTGATGATCTCCGGAGCCAAATACTCGTGGGTGCCGACAAACGACATGGATCTCGCGTCGGTTGGCTCTGCGATGAGCTCCGGCAGCGGGGTGACTTGATTTGCGATATCCGGCTTCGGTTTCCGGTCCTTCTTAGATTTGGAGGAGAAGAGACGGGGGCCGAAGCAGGTTGTGGGAGCGACACAAGAAGGCTGGATGCATGAGGGTTCGATGCAGGCTGGTTGGACGCAGTAAACCGGATTGTTGTTTCTCGGGAGCTCGGAATCGGGGTTGGAAGATTTGATGAGGGTTGGGTTGACGGCACACCGGAGGGAGAGATCGAAGTCTGAGAGCATGATGTGGCCGTCTTCACGAACGAGAACATTTTCGGGCTTGAGGTCACGGTAGATGATGCCCAACATGTGTAGGTATTCGAGAGCAAGGAGGACCTCTGCCACATAGAATCTGCAATACACAAGTAATTAGTGAATTTTGTTTCATTCTCATCAATAAATGGTTTATTTTGCTTGAGAGCAGTAGCATATAGTAGTATAAAGATGCTATGTGAAGAAGAAGATGACATATAAGTGATGCATTATAATAGATTTATATTTATGATATTGCAAGAAATCATGAGTTCATATATGAAAAACTAAGTAATCTACCAGAATTATAAGGTTATGTTTCTTTCAGTTGGATTCGTACATTGGAATTCTTTAGACTTCTTCATGAAGTACGAAAAAGAAGCTTGCCATGCCTGTCTGGAAAGTAGGAGACAGAATCACGAGCACTCATATATATTGAATTTAGAAAGTACACGCATACTTCTTTTTTTTTTTTTTTTATCGACTAGCACGAAGAAATATATCTATATATATATATATATATATATATATATGTGAGAGTCACGCCCAATCAATTTCATTAATAAGTTAAAATAGATTACAATGAGGAGAAGATTATGGGTGGTTAAGCAAGGAAAGGAAAAAAAGGGATATATTGCATATATTGAATCCAATATATCATTTCATATTGCCAATGTGTTTACAAGGCACCGGCTTTTAGGAATTAAAATATTTTTGAACAAGGAATGATTTTATGACAATTTTTTACTCCAAAACCAATGCCAAAACCATGAAAATGTATCTTCATTTACACAAAAAAGCGAGTTAAGTAGGACGAAAATGTAAAAAATGTATAAAAGATTTCACATACCGTATAGTTGCCAATCACAAAATTTGTAAATTTGTAATGGATATCATTTGTCAAGCAGTATTAAGCAAGTCATTTCAAGTACTACTAATGTAGTAACAAAAGTACGCCCAGAATGCCCCTAAAAACTGAATAAGAAGTTTTCAAATATCTCAAAAGAAGTTGTGTTAGAAAAGAGATGCAAAACAATCTTTAAAGCAAGCATAACAAAGCTGTAACATCTTCTTTACATGTCAGCTTGCGTGCTGAATATTTTTAACATTTTGAAACAATCTCTAAACATAACATATTTTAAACATAAATGGCAAGTGAAGATCAGCACTACTTCCGAAAATTAACTTAGGACTAACTATATAATATAAAAAAGGGTATGAGATATAGAACATACTTCACAGCTTGCTCTGTAAAATGCTTTCCAGGCTGCCTCTGCCGGAGAGTGTGCAGATCCCCTCCAGGACAGAATTCCATCACCAAGCATGAGAACTTATCGGTCTCGAAATGCGTGTATAATGTTGGAAGAAAAGGATGATCCAAAGATTGCAGTATTTCCCTCTCTGTTTGAGCCCTCAGCAGCTTCTTGCGACTAGCTAGAGACCCCTTATCCATAACCTTCATGGCAAAATAACACTTTGTACCGCTCAATTCTGAAAGATACACGCTACCAATATCACCACATCCCAATCTCTTTAAAAGCCTAAAATGGCTTAAACCTAGACCTCCATCTCTCATCCTTACAACCTGAATGGCTTCCCATCTCGAATCATTTGCTTTATGAGGCTTGTTGATGCTGCTACTTAAACTGCTACATGAGCTCTCATCGCTCACATCACTACTAGTGCTGGGCTTGCACACGCTACTCTTGCCGCTCTCAACAAAGTCAGCTCGGTCGCTTATCTTCGCACTTTCGCTAGTTTTTGTAAAGCTGATTGTTCCATCACTGATTTTTGCAGACGACGAACTATTCTTTTCGCTGCTGTGCTCGCCGGCTTTCTTTTCCTGATCTTCGTTTCCATCTAAACATTGAAGAATTTCTGACGTGTTTGCTTGATGAGATAAGAGTTTTAGATTTTTAAGAGGAGAATGCAAGTTATTGGGTTCGGAACAACGCATAGTCTTCGATGGAATGTAATGATTTGGTTTTTGATCAGCTGTACCTGTAGATTTTGGCAACCTTATTGGTGTATCCAGTTCTGATTTTAGGGACTTATAATTTTGCAAAGGCGACTCTAGTGTCTGATCATCAGCTGTTTTCAGAAGCTGCTCTGTGAGTGCTTTAGCAGTAGCCATTGAAGCCATGGAATTGGAAAATGACTTTAGATACTGATTAAACCCTTCCAGACAACACGAACATTAATTGTTCCAAACGAACAAATCTTCATTCCGTTTCACCAGCAATACTCCAATCGTATCTTTCTTTTTACTTGCAGATTTATAGCTTGATGAAATATTTGCCATCATATTGAAGTTTATAGGATCGGAATCATATATGTGAAATTATAGAACAGCCTGTCATTTAATTGAAAGATTAAAGTAGGCTAAGAATTTGCATAACCAGTGCATGAAGCTCCAACCAATGAAAGTCAGAATCGCTGATGAATGCAATATTACATAAAACTGAAAGATTGTTTTTATGACTCAAAACTTATTACCTCAAGTCAATACATAAACACCAAAGCAATGCTTTAGACCCAGCCTTAAATTAAAGGAAGATTTACATACATACCATTTAACTCATATGCATTTACATATCTTATATGCATGAAAAGGATGAAAAGGAGATATCACTTTTCAAAGTTACATTAGTGGTATTTTTAAAGTGATATGAAAGATTGCTGTAGCATAAGTGCAAAAAGTAAAGTTTAGGTGTTAGATATGCAAATACATTGGAATTGGGTGGCATTTATGTTAAAACAACATATATTCTAATAAGACCAGCTTATACGATATAGAATTATCACCTATACTTGAAAAAGGAAACATAGAGAAGAAGTAACCAAGCAATTGAAGTAAATAAAAAATTGAATACAGTAAGTTCAAGATTCAAAGCAATGCAAATAGAAACTCTCCATTCAGATCAGTACATAAAGTAAGCTTTGTTCTGTAAAAAAAATAAAAATGAATTACATGCTAGAGGTTCAGCAATTAAATGACGTTATGATTCTCCATAAAACTTCTAATTCTAGAATCTAAGCCAAGGTGTTCCATTGCTGTACCGTGAAACACTTGCCAAATAAGAACACAGAGAAGAAGGGAGAAACTCAAGTAAACTAACAATGAGTTCGTTTACTAGTCTAGAATTAGTATTAAGGAGTTTCAGACATAATTTAAAAGTGAGATTAGGAGAAATAAGAGAACCAAGAGGAGATTGAGGGATGCCAAGCCCCATCAGAGAAAAAATGCACAATTTTTGCAGTAATAACTGTCATAAATTTAGTGTAATGCATCCCCATCTTAAAAAAAACGATCTTGCAAACAAAATCGAACACCAACAAATAGCAAAATACAATGAAAACCTAGAATCAAGCGCAGAAGAACATGCAGTACACATCAAATTATAAACCTTTAAGCAGAAAAACTCTGCAAAACCAAAAAAATTGCTGAACAAAGGAGCTCTGCAACATCAGCTGCTGATGGAGAAAAATCAGAATCAATCAGCAACGCAGTTATACAATACCTTTACCAATGAATTTTCCCCAAGCGAACCACTAAATAAGCCGCTCAGATCTCAAATCACAACTTATAGCCACAAAACACCCAGATCAATTTCAACACAAACACTGACCAAAAAAATCCCAATTTCTCAAAACTGAAAAAAGGAAAGGGACGCACCAAAGGGGGAGCAAAACCAAAGCGTAATGAAAAAGCTCGAGATATGTGGAAGTGAAAGGCAAATTGATACCTTGTTCGCAAAGATCTCCACTGTAGCTGTTGCAGAATACTTCATCTTTCACTTCCAGGAGAAAATATTGCATCCATGGTGCAAAAGGGCAAGAGAAGGGAAGTGAAGAGAAACGGTAACGAGTAAAGGAAAAATAAAACGCAAGAGTGCTGCTTATTTACATAAGAGAGAGGTCAAAGCTGGCAGTTTTTCTCATTAAATTTCATTATTAATTTACCCTAACTATTCACGGCGCCTCTTTCCTTTTCTTTTTTTTTTTTTTTTTTTTTTTTTTTTTTTTTTTTTTTTTTTTTTTTTTTTTTGTTATAATTGTTTCTACTCCGTGTCCGGAAAAATATTTACGTACATAAGACATACATAGAATTGTATATATATTAAGTTATTCGGAGGGTACATATATGTTACACTTAGGTTACAGGAAGAATTACAAAGAGTATAACCTAAGTGTAACATATATCTACCCTCCTAATAATCTAATACGTACGCAGCTATGCGTACGTCCTCCGAGTCGTTAATTTGTTTTCCAATAATTTATCTCCCACCAAAAATTTTTAAGAAAATACTTCAAATTGTGAAAAAGACTTTAATAAATTCTAGTTGGTAAAAAAAAAAAAATTTAATTTTGTTAAGTCAAACCTTGGCGGAAGACTCTTTTAACATTAACATTTTTATTTAATTTTATTGATTTATTTTATGTGATATTTTTATGGGATAAAGATGATATTTTCGGTTATTAGGATTCATAAAATAATTTCACACGCAAGGAGATATATTTGAATTCAAGTATAACATAATATATTTATAATATTAATATTATTAAGAATATTAACATATATACCACATAATTTCTAGGTATATATACATCTAACACCTAAATTTTAATTAGTACATCTATATCCTTCTAATCATGCATGAGAAAGATATATTTCACCTTTTAATGATATTTTGATGTGATTGAAGAATGGTGGCATTTACATACATACCACTTAATTCCTATGTATTTATATATCTAAAACGTAAATTTTACATTTACATTTATACCACCTAAATCTTTTATATCACATCAAAAATATTCGTACTATCGTGCATAAATAAGATGGTATATTTATAAAGATTGAAGTTTAGATGTTAACCATATGAATACATATGAATTGAGTGGTATGTATGTAAATCTTCCTAAAATATGGGGCATTTACATATGTACCATCTATTTTTTTTATCTATTTATAAAAATCTACCCCCATAAATTTTATTTTTTTATATTTATATCATCCAAATCTTCCCAAATTATGCCATTTATAAATGCCCAAAAAAAAAAAAATCTCACATAAAAAACAAAAGTCAAATCGCACAAAATACGAAGGATATCCGCTTCCTGCAACCCAAATGCATGTTTAAAGTTTAAATGCTCTCGTGATAAACCATAAACAGAGCGCTAATAATTTAAGCTAAATACATGGCTTTAAAAATTAGATTGATGTTGATTTAATTTTTCTATTTTATTATTATTAGAAAATTTGAATATTGAAGCACCAATTTGATGTAAAAAAAAATTAATCATTTAAATTTGATAATAATTTTCAAAAAATTTGATCACTCCAATCTATCAATCTATTATTTAAAAATTAAGAGAAACGATAAATTAATTAAATCATTAATTTGAAACTGAATTTTTCAACCCAACATATATATATATTCCGAGTTAATATCTACCAACTGAACTCCAACTCTTCTATAATCTTTTCCATATCATTCAAAAACTTTTGCTTCATAAGCCTAAGATTCTAAATTCAACTATGGAGAGAGAGAGGGTGCATTTGAGACAACAATGCACGTTCACGCTACTTCACGCTACACTTTGTAGTGTTTGATAAATTTGTCAAAGCTTGACTTTGCTAAGAATTTGTTTGGGTAGCTAAAGCTTATTAATAAGTAGTTGCAGCTTAGCTGCCTCAGAAAGTTGTTGCGGAAAGCTGTTGTAGGGAAGCTGTTGCGGTTAAGCTGGTTGGTTGTTTGTTTTCTGCGGTTTGGAAACAGCTGTGCGACAGCTGTTCTGGACAAATGATTATTCTGTCCATGTGTAGTAATGTTATTTATAACAGAATTGTCATAGTCATATATTTGATAATTTAGAAGCAAAAAATCAATTCATAACGGTACAAAAATCTAGATAAACGCTCACTTAATAGTGAGTATCAAGAATGTTAAAGAAATTATATGTATTGACAATATCTAATAGCTAAATTTCATTTTTTATATAGAATTTACGAACAGAAACATCAAGCCACTAAGAAATTACCGCATGACCACGGCACACTCCACGATAAACACATAGACCACACAAACCACCACCCAACCAAGCCAACAAATCACCAAAGCAACAACAAAACAATTTTGGGCATTTACATTCATATCACCGAACTCTCATGTATTTTACATATCTCACACCTAAACTTTCATATATAGAGAAATAGCACAGACTACTTTCACATTAACTTCAAAATTTTGGTACTTTGATGGAAAACCTACATGGAGCTTTTCTATCTATTGGTATTGTTGAACAACGTTATGACACGAATTTATACTGGCCTGAACATTATATTGTCTATCTTTAAGAAAGTTGATAACAAATCTTGGATGGACAATATGTCAATAATAAGCATTCACTAGCATACCACCAAATTCTTATGTATTTACATATCCAAATCAAAACGTCCAAATAACAAGCATTCACATGGATACTTGCCTCCAAAGAACTCACCCAAATCTTTCATTTCACGGTTCCTCAAATTCTTGTTCAAAAAAACTGAAATAAATCATTGCTTACTGTTGAAACGACGGGAACCAGGTAAAGGGATGTGCGGCAAAGCTCTACTCGAAGCCGAAGGGAGAAGGAGAAGAGGAAGCGAGAGATCGCAGGGAATGTGTCAGATCGCATAGCGGGTCGCAGGTTAGGGCAGACGAGTTCGGCTTCGATGCTCTGAATCATGACACAAATGAGGGCATTGACGTAAAAAATTACATGAGAAACCGCAGCCCACATTTTAGGCTAAACGCATTGCGTCATGAGTAGAATGCCGCCCCAAACAATCTAAATTCATGGCTTCCTGCATCCCCGCCACCCCAAACAGGGCCTAAATGCGGTGACTGCTCTACAATTTAACATTTAAAAAAATTTATAATAATCATCGCAATTTTGAAAAAGTAATTCTCTATAACAACTTCACGTTTACTTCTTCTAATAGTTCCAACTAAGCCAAAAAGACCTTAGTGGTGCGGCATAAATGCTTGGTGAATACAAGGTTCTTATGGGTCCCAAGCTGACAATTTGCCACTATGCTTGCTTATGCTTCAAACCTGTCAATTTATTTGGGCCATTCCCAACCATCTCTTTTCCAACATTGTGATAATGTTTCGCTATCATTCCACAAACATATAAACTAAGTGAAATAAATAATGTGCATATGCCCAGAACCTTATTCCCTGGCACCTCATTATAATTATACAAATTTCCTAGCCATATATTTCAAAAATACATTCATCAAATACAGCTATAAATTATAACATATTTATTCTGTTAAATTATGTTAATGAGCTGCACATAACTTTTTCTTTTCTTCTTCTTTTGCAATTAATCTGACAGCAAGAAAATGTTTTTTTCAAGACTGTTCTTAATAAGATGAAGCATTAAACATTGAGATTTTGTACCAGAAATTAGTCGCATTCAATTTGTGGCCTTACAACTCCCATATTCTCTCCTTTACCTCCTTTAATGCTTCAGTTTTTCAGGAAGTGGTCCATAAATCATGTTTCAAGCGCATGAGACTCCTGAAAGGCATCTTTTTGGGATTAGGCCAAAGATTAGGCTATTTGAGCATGCTGAAATATTATAGCCTATGCTTTATAGTATAATAATATGAGTTAAATTTAACAGAAAGATGCTCTGTATCAGAGGACATGATGCCTCCAAGAAGTCATGGAGGTCTTTGAGAAGGCCAATGCAGCTTCATCCAATGAGGGCATTTTATTATTTTGAATGAATCTCATTTTTTTAAGGTGCAGAAACAGAGCTTAATGGGAACCTAATGCATGGGTGAAAGAGCTGAAGCACATGCAGCATTTTCTATTGGTTGCTAACCAGACTTTTGTAAGGAACTCCAAAGACTAAGTAAAATAATTTTCTTCCCCTTTGTTCTATCTGTGAGAGGCATGTGGTCCTGCACATGAAAGTTTTTGGGTGACATGAAAATTTGGTAGGAAGAAATGAATGGAGTATTTATGCAAAATAATAAGGATAATGAAGTGTTCATGATTGAAAAATGGATGGTGTGATTGATATCATCAAAGATGGTGGTTTAGCAGTGTGGTGCTTGGTTGACAATGGTAGAGCTGTGGCAAAAAATGATGCTGGGAAGTTAGAGATAGATAATTTGATTGGAGCTTGATGATATGGGAATATGGGAGAGGTAATAAAATTGACATGACTGTCGGCACTATTTTTGGTGTGGGGTTTGCCCGTAAGAAGCTGTCGATCATCGGAATTGAAATCCCGTTGCCCGCTTCGGAAGGACGCTTTAAAAATTTTTATATTTTTGAAAAAGATGAAGTCAAACTGACCCATAATTTTCATAGTTTAAATGAAAGAGCGCTTTACCTCAAATTTTATATCTATCCCGAAGGATGAACACAAGAATTGAGGGTGAGACTCGATCAAATAAACTAAGGAAAGTTATGACATCCGTTTGGTCTGCGAAACCAATGTATTGGCCGA
>NW_018164852.1:771419-772631 GCF_001263595.1 Phalaenopsis equestris
TAAGACTACTCTGGCCATAGGAAACTTACATAAATTTTTGGAGAATTTTCTAAGCAACATACAATTTTCTATAATTATTGGAATAGAAAATACATATAAACTTAGAAAATTAATATCTCTGTCTAGAGATCTCCTATATCTTTGAAACAATACTCAAATTGTGCACCTAGACATAGGCTACAACATATAAAAATTTGGGGTCAAGATGATGAGTCAATAGGAATGGAGAGTTCAAAAACCTCTAACACTAATTAATTTTTATAAAATTAAATATACATCAAATAAGCCTGAAATTTATTCCACATGATTCTCCTATGTTCACTGAGCAAGAGGGTATTTTTATTTTATTTTTATGAGTTTTCTATGAAAAGTTATGAATTTTTGAAGTTTAGGGGTATTTTCTGAATTTTTTAAATCCCATAATTTTCTACTTAAACCCACGCGCTGACTGGATCATGGGCAGTTCCGAAAATGCCATGTGTCGCGCTCTGGTTTGTCGCCGCCCTCCTCGTCAGCGCTGACTCAGCGCGCTGTGCATATACAGAATTTCTGTCCAACGCGATCAGGACCGTTCGATCGATACACGCGCGAATGGACGGCATCCGTTCATCGTCCCCATCTGGTTCAACTCGAGAGCCGTCCACCTTTGTCCAAGAGGTGTTGCCTCAATTGGATGCTTGTGAAATGTTTGTTGAGGTCCAACGAAGCTTCTATAAGCACCAATTGGAGTTCCTTTGAGTTTTGTTTAGAAATCCCAAAAATGGGGTTAGGCCTTATCCTCCACAACAAATGAGAGCTTGGGGGAGGGGGGTTTGATGGGAAAGCTTCTTCTTTAGGCCTTGTGAAGGTGTGTGCAAGGTTAATTTGATTTTGGTGGAGTTTGAAATAGTGCCCTGATTTTGAGCTCGATTTTGAGCTCAAAATTGAACTCACAGAGGAGGCTTTGAGGGCAATTAATGGTGGAGCTCTTCTTCTCTGTGCTTAGAGAAGAGTTTTGGATATTTTGGAGGAGGTTTTACTAATCTATGGTGGCCCTTCCATGTTTGGCCTTAAGCTCTCCCCTCTTCCATAGCCATGGCCATGGCTTTTTATAGATTTAGATCAGTTGGGATGCTTGGAGATGAAGTCTAAAGCTCATGATGAGCAAGAAAAATGGCACCATAGAGTATTGACATGTGTTGGTGAGTAATTTGCATGAAACTTATCCTTTTT
>NW_018164852.1:773517-773881 GCF_001263595.1 Phalaenopsis equestris
CCCAGGGTCGATCCTAAGGCCAAGTAATCCTATAGGAACTCCTCTTGAGTTCTCTCATAATGATCTTACCTACTAAGTGCTAGAGGTTAGGACCAATATGTGGAACTTCAAATTGAGTAAAGAGAAGAATTTTTGAGTTTCTAATGGTGAGGGTACCTTTTCTAGTTCTCTAAGACTAGTCAGTAGGAAAGTCCTATGGCTAGACCTAGGCTACTAAAAAAATTTCTAGACCTCAACCAAAAGTGAGGTCAACAATGACTTAATGAGTGTCATTTTTTAAGAAAGAATTATATGTGAATATATCGAAAACATGTTTCTCTCTCTCTCTCTCTCTCTCTCTCTCTCTCTCTCTTTATCTTTATAT
>NW_018164852.1:773945-804631 GCF_001263595.1 Phalaenopsis equestris
AATATATATATATATATATAATTGACTCTGAAAAGAACTCAAGTCACCTAAGTGAAGTTCAACTTCTAACATTGTAATTGATTCCTTTTGTTTATGTCATAAAGGTTTGTGATTCACAACTATTACATGGTAGGTAGGGAGTAAAAGGCGTGAAGTACATAAAACAGAAATGTGCTCAAGTGCCCATTTTGGGCACAAAATCGCTCGGCCAACATTATGTGCAATATGGGAGATGCGCCCATCCTTGATACAAAAGTGCCTAGTCCCCGAGTTAGGTACAAATCGTGCGCTCTGCTTAAGCAAAAGGGTGTAAAATCGCCCAGCCCATGGGTTTAATGTGCAGATGAATGCAAAAGAGGGGTGCTTGAGCGCCTCTGTTGGGCGTAAAAGCACCCAGCCCTAGGGTAGGATTATAATACGAGCTTGAAGTAATGGCTGCTCAAGAGCCCAACACTCTGGATGACTCACAAGGGTTAAGGTGCAAGCAAGTGCATTCAAAATTGGAATAGCAAGATATACGAGTTTAACAACAAAATTAACAATCTTAAATAGAATAAAATACCAAGTTATCCCCAAATTTGACACACAATCTTAAATATTCTACAATAAGTTACAAAAATAATCAACTACAACCACGACTCACATATTCAGATATCATGGTGCAAAAGTTTACATTACAAAGAAAAAATGTGCTCGCAACAAAATTCCTATAAAACAAACAAGAATCAAACACACAAACAACAGATAACTCTTGGGTTGCGCCCCAAGAGAGCGTTTGATTTATTGTCCTCAGTCTTACAATGCCAGATCTTCTAATTGGGTTGACCCAAAGTTAAGGATTCAATAAAAACAAGTTTTTCTTCCCCTAATTAAAGTCTTTAACATTTATCCATTTATCTTGAACGTACTTCTAATAATATGATCAACAATATCAATCGTTCTGAAAGGGCAAAGCTTTACTACAGAAAATGGTCCTGATCACTTGGATTCAAGTTTTCCTGAAAATAGTTTCAATCAAAAATTATATAACAAAACTTTCTATCCAAGCTCAAAGTTTTTTTTTCTAGTAATCTTTTGATCATGCCATTTCTTCATTTTTTCCATATAAACCTGGCATTTTCATAAAAGTCCTCCCTAATATCATCAAGTTCATTTAACTGTAGTAATTTTTTTCTTAGTTGTATCTTTCATATTAAAATTTGAACTCTTTAATCGCCTAAAATGTTTTATGCTCGAGTTCAATAGATAAATGATTGGCTTTCTCAAATATGGGCCTATAAGGAGACATTCCTATGGAAGTTTTATACACTCTTGTAGACCCATAAAGCATCATCAAGCTTAAAGTCCAATCATTCCTATTTAGGTTGATAGTCTTTTCTAGGATTCTCTTTATATCTCTGTTAGATAACTCTGTTAATCCACTAGTTTGAGGGCGGTAGGTTGTGAATATTTTATGATTAATCTTATACTTTCCAACCAATGTGTCAATCTTTTTATTTTTAAAGTGGCTCCCCCATCACTTATTATTACCTTAGGCATTCCATATTTGCAAAATATATTCTTCTTTAAAAACGTGGATACTCTCTGAGCCTCACAATTGGGAAGATCTACTACCTCCATCTACTTTGAGACATAGTCCACAACTAACAAAATGTACAAATTTCCTAAGGAAGGTACAACTCAAAAAATTTAAAGCCCAAACATCAAAAATTTTAACTTTCAATGTATAATTCAAGGGCATTTCACCTCTCTTTGATATATTTCCTACTCTTTGACACCTATCACAAGCCTTTATGTAGTTATTAACTTTCCTAAAAAGAGTAGGTCAGTAAAATCCTAATTGTATGATCATATAAGTAGTTATATAAACCGTAAAATGCCCTCGATATTCTAAGTCATGACCTTTTCTAATCACCTCTTGTGTCTCTTCTAAAAGTAAACATCTCTTAATTACCTAGTCTTTACACTTTCGGTATAAGCATGGGTCATCTCAAAAGTAGTATCTAGCATCATGAATAAACTTCTTCCTCTTGTGGTATGGCATATCAAATGTTAAAATATTGTTAACTATAAAGTTCACAATATTTGTATATCACTGGCCACTTAAATCAAATACAACGAGGAGTTTCTCATCAGGAAGATTTTCATTAATTTCATCATCAAAGATAGAAATGTTTCCTTGTTCCTGCCTAAAGAAGTGATCTACTATTTGATTTTTGGAACCCTTCTGACTTGCCACTTTGATATCAAATTCTTGCAATAATAGGTCCCATCTACTCAACCACAGTTTAACTTCCTTTTTATAAATCAAATGTCAAATTGTTGAATGACTGATAAAAATAATACATTTAGTTCCAATCAAATAAGGTATAAACTTATTAAAGACATATTATAGCCAGAATCACCTTTTCAGTAGTAGTGTAATTAATTTGAATCTCAATAAGCTCTTACTAGCATAGTATATAACTCTAAACACTTTACCCCTCCTCTAGCCTAGCACCGCCCCTATGACATAGTCACTAACATCACACGTAAGCTCAAAGGATACTTCCAATCAGGTGAAATAATGATGGATGTAGTTGAGTAATTTTTCCTTTAACAAATTGAACGTGGTGAGGCAATCCAGATAAAAAACAATGGGACATATTTTTTCAATTAGTGTCAAACGAGATTGGTACTTTAGAAAAATATTTAATATACTGCCTATTGAATCCAACATGCCCTAAGAGGCTCCTAACTCTCCTTACAGAAGTGGGTGGGGGAAGTTTTGATATAAAATGAAGCTTAGTTGGGTTTACCTCCATTCCCCTTTCATAAATTGTGTCCTAACATTATCCTTTCAGGAATCATAAATTGATATTTTTCCCATTTCAGAACTAAATTAGTCTCCTCACGTCTCTGAAGAACCCTAGCTAGATGTTCTAAGCAAGTGTCAAATGTAGGGTCGAAGGCAAAAAAAATATCTATGAACACCTCTATCCCTTTTTCAATCAAATCAGAAAAATAACCATCATGCAACGCTGAAAAGTGATAGGCTCATTGCACAGTTTGGATGACATCCTCTTAAAAGCAAATATCTCATAAGGGCTCATAAAGAAAGTATTATCTTGATCCTCAAGAGCTGTGCAAATTTGATGATAACCAGAATAACCACCTAAGAAGAAGAAGAAGAACAGATGACCAGCTAGCCTATCCAACATTTGGTCAGGAAAGGGTAAAGGAAAGTGGTCTTTCTAAGTGATAGAGTTTAACTTTCTATAATCAATACATATATGTCACCCTGTGACCTGTCTTGTTAAAATTAATTCACTTTGTTCATTCTCAACAATAGTAACAACCCCTTGTAGGGTAAACAATTGATAGGGCTAAC
Source organism: Phalaenopsis equestris (assembly GCF_001263595.1). Classification (NCBI taxonomy): domain Eukaryota; kingdom Viridiplantae; phylum Streptophyta; class Magnoliopsida; order Asparagales; family Orchidaceae; genus Phalaenopsis; species Phalaenopsis equestris. The sequence goes on from NW_018164852.1 coordinate 777,316, forward strand.
CCAAGCACTATTTGAGATGGGGTAGATGATGGATGTGTCTAACGATTTTAAAATATCTTTCTTTACTGCCTCTTTCATGATTGGGTTATGTCTCCTTTGTGGTTCAACCCTAGGTTTATGATCGTTTACCATATGAATCATATGCATACACATTGACAAACTAATCCTCATAATATCAACCAGAGTACATCCAAAGGTTCTGTTAAAACTCTCAGAACTCTCATCAATTTGTTTTCCTATAAACTACTTTTCCTGAAGAGATAATTACAGGTAATGTGGAAGGCTCCCCTAAAAAAACATACCTCAGATGTTTAAGTAATACCTTCAGTTCAACCTTAGGTGGCTCATCAATGGATGAAACTAATGGTTTAGAGTTTTCAGTGGTGTCTAACAGTCCAAACCTCTCCCTATACATCCTAGGGTTTAATTCTAATAGTAGAGTTTATTCATCCTTAGAATCATTTTTATCATCCTTGATCAAGCTCCACTCTACTGGATTAACTTCAGACATCTCCTGAAATTGGCTTCTGCTAAATTAGTTCACTAAATCCAACCTAAACAGAAATCCACATTTGATTCAAAAGAGGATTTTTTAAAAAAATTAACATTAAAAGTTACCTCCTGATCATTTATCATCATATTTAATTCTTTCTTTTAAACATCAATCATTCCCCTATCAGTGGCTAAGAAAGGTCTGCCTAAGATGATGAGTACCTCCTTATCCTCCTCCATGTCCAAAATAATTAAAAGGGAAAATAAACTTATCCACCTTAACTAAGGCATCCTCTATAACCCCCTAGGATAGGTAAGAGATTAGTCAACAAGCTGAAGGGTAGCAGTGGTGGGATAGACTTCTCATAATCCCAACCTCTTAAAGATAGATAAAGGCATGAAGTTAATGCTAAAACCTAAGTCACAAAGAGCCTATCCAAAGAATTTCTCTCCTATTACATGAGAAATAGTGAAACTCCAAAGGTCCTTAAGTTTTTAGGGTGTTTTTTTTGTATGATAGCATTGTATTCCTCACTAAGCGCAACGGTCTCAAAGTTTCCTAGATTTCTCTTCTTATTTAGAATATCCTTCATAAACTTTACATAGCTAAGCATTTTTTCCAATGTCTCAGAAAAAATATAGGTTGATGATCAACTTCTAAAGCACTTCTAGGAATCAAGAAAATTGTTGATCAAATTTGTGTTTTTGAAGTCTTTGAGGAAATGGTAAAGGTGGCCTTTCTAATTCCTTTCTAACATGTGAAGTTGGTCTTCTAAAGTCCTTAGAAGAATTTTCAAAAGGTTTTTTTGGTTTGGGGTTATCCTCAACCATTTCAAGCTCCTTCCTACTCACTTTCTCAAACTCTCTTCCACTTCTCAATTTAACCATTTTTACTTGCTCATTACTCTTTTCCCTAGAGTTAACATCGGTGTTACTAGGAGGAGTTCATTGGGGTCTAGTACTAAGGGAATTTTTTAAACCAACCGATTTTCAATATTTCTTATGGCTACAGCTTGACTCAGTAGTTGATTTTTTATTTGCAATACTACTTCCTCTAAAGACAATTTATTTTCCTAAACTGGGGATTTGAGTTAAAGCCAAGAGGGTAAGGTGGTCTTTAATTTGTACTACTCTGGTTATTTCAATTTTCTAAAGGATTGGCTTGACTATTCACCCATTATTTGTTTCATATTCGTTGGTTACTATTATTTAAAATAAAATTGGGATGATTTTTTACCGCGACTTTTTATATACTTAAAAATACAAGAATTTGACACCACTACTAGAAGATTTAAACCCCCGGCAATGACGCCAAAAACTTGATGCAACTTTTAATATGCAAGAATTTATGAACCCGGATTTATATATTTATAAAGATTTTGTAAAGTCACAATTTCAAATGCAAGTATACGTATCGCTCAGTAATACATGGCTCTAGTGGAGTCCCGTTTATTGATCCCACAGGGAAGCGAGGTAAGAGGTCCTTAGTCAAATTCTAATCTACTACTATTAGTCCTTAGTTTAGAATGTCGATTAAAATGATGTTTTATCACAAATAGTTTGGCAAGCTCGTTGAAGGTGTTTGCAGTGCCCCCCGGCAGAGAGTAGAACCAGGTTTGAGCTTATCCCTTAAGAGTGGTTGGGAAAACCTGACATAGAAGCGCGTCAGAGGCACATTGAATGTGCATGATGGTTCGATAAAATGATCAATATGTTCATACAATATGTTCATAGGGTCAGTTATCCCTTCATATGCGTCAATGTTCGGCAACTTGAAGCCTGTTGGGATAAGGTGTTGGAGGACCTCGTTCACTAAGGGAGAGGATCCAAGGATGTTAGGGTGAGTGTGGAAATGATCTTTTTTCCTCTACGAGGAACTCTTGTCGAACGAGGCGACGTAGTTCATTACGGATGACATCATCTGGAATGGTAGTAAGATGTGGTGGTGCTAGGAGAGTTGTATGAGATGGATGAGTGGAACTTGCGGTGTCCAGGAGTTCAACTTCACGTCATGACAAGGGAATTGTTCCCTCTTGAGCAGAGGGGACGGTACGATTTCCTTTGGGTAGTAGGTTTCTTGTTAGTCTCGAATTTAATGGTAAACGAGTTTCGGTCATCGGTGTGGATAGTGGTTGTTGGATCCCTCGTAGGAATTGTATGATCTCCAGTTGGGATTCCTCCATTCTACGTATTCGTTCTTCCATAGAAGGACCCCAAACCCCCTCGTTGATTGGATAACGTCTTCCAGGGCGGGAAGATGAAGAAACGCGTCTCCCTTGACTTCGTGACTGCTCCCTGGAATGATGGGAGTTAGAGCGAGCTACTCCATTGTCCCGAATATTTTATCTGGTGGCCATGTAGAAAATTGAGTAAGTACTTTAGTGGTGGGATTGAGAGCTTCCCACAGACGGCGCCAAACTGATGCATGCTAGAAAATTCACGGTGGTAGAGTAGTAAATTATTGTCTTAGCATTGTACGCAAGTTCAGCACATACACAAATGAAATAGAAAAAAGCGGTGATGACTCTAGAAGTTTTACGTGGAAAACCCGTAAGAAAAAAATCACGGGGTCTGACCCAGTTGCGAAAATCCACTATTGATTGATGATTACCACAATCCCTCGTCCCATAGACGGGAAAGGTAACTATCTTTTTCAAGGTACAACGTCGACTGACGGCGTATGATTGGTGGTGATTGATGACGGTAGGTGGAGGTTGACGACGGTCAGTGGTGGTTGACGCCGGTCGGCGGAGATTAATGACGATCAGTGGTGGTCGTTGGCAGTCGACGACAGTCAACGGTGATCGATGACTAAGGTCGGCAATGGTCGTCGATGGAGGTCGGCAGTAGTCGACGACGATTGGTAGTGATGTTGAGCTGCAGCTTTTCCTCAAGACCTCAAACTCTCTCTAGTCCTCCTTCCTTTCATGTGAGGGGTGGCGGTCTATTTATAGTGTTCTTGGTGCAATTAATGCAGGAATATCAACCATTTTGATTGGACAATCCGGAGAATTTCATCCAATCATGCTGCATTTAATGGACATTTGAGTGCCTTAACGATGTCAGAATTGAGTGGTCTTGGGCTCGTTGGATTCGTCTTGTCAAGCCGCTCGATTCAAGTATAAACTTGCCAGTTTTGGCATCAGTTTGACCTTCCAAATGTGTTCAAAAATCTTTTAAGAGTGGTTTAATGACTTGATCTGAGCTTGATTTGACTCGGATTGGGCTAGTTTTCATATCATCAGGTCCGTCTCATCGAACCGGTCAGTTTAACTATAATTTTGCTAAAATCGGAGCTCTGGATGAATTTTTATCAAGATTTGAATGTTTCTTACTTAAATATCATCTCGAGATTTGTGTTCGTGTTGGATGATGAAATTTTGTTGGTGGTGTATCAGATACACCTACAATAAAATTTCTATCATCCGACATGAATCTAGAGACAGCTTTTTGAGCAAGAATTGTTTAATCTCTGATTAAAAATCAACTAGAACTCCATCTTAACAAACTTATAATCACACTGATTGGCTCGACGACACGGACTCACGGTATCAAAATTGATCTATCTGAGTTAAATCAAGTTTAAATTGAGCCTTTAGATAACTTTTAGAAATTTCTTGGGCATATTTGAAATGTCAAATGAAATTGAATCAGACAAGCTTATAATCAAATTGAGTGTCTCAATAAGATGAGTCCAACTAGCCCAAGATCATTAAATTCCGACATTAATTAGTACTCAAATGTCCATCAAACACTTTATGATTGAGGAAATCTCTTTGGACCGTCTGATCAAAATAGTTCATATTCTCTAATTAATTGCAAACGAAATTCTATAAATAAAGTCCTACCCCTCTCTTTAAAAAGTGGGAGATAACTTGAAGTCTGAAGAGGACTGAAGCATGGAGAAGGAGTTGAAGTTGCTTCCTACTCCTGCAGTCGTCGACCATCACCGAACACCGTCGATCACCACTTTTTAGCCATTGTCAATCATTATCAATTGTCATCGACTCCTTGCGATGAAGCACCATGCAAAGCAACAACTGACGACGCAGAGTGATGAAGCACCATACAAGGCTAACTCAAACGATAGTGCAACAACGCACTTCAAAGACGATGTAACAGCACAACTTACATAAGCTTGTGCGACCCCCGACTTGGGCCCCCACGACCTATGAAAGTCATTATAACTCACCACTACGACCCATGTCATCAACTACAGCCTAAGCGGTTCACAACTCGTGCAGCTCTCAACTTCAGCCCTCGCGGCTTATTGACGTCATTACAACTCACTTTTATGCTCTACGTGACCAACTACGACCTAATTGGTCAACAACTTGTGCAGCTCCCGACTCCATCCCACGCGACCTATGGACGTCATTACAACTCACCACTACAGTCAACGTGAACAACTACGACCAACGTGGTCCATAGCTTGCGCAGCTCTTGACTCTAGCTCTAAAAACCTACGAACCTGCAACTCGTGTAGCTCCCAACTCTGGCCCTCACGGATTATGGACGTCATTACAACTCACCAATATGACTTACGTGGTCCACAGCTTGTGCATCGCCCAACTTTGGCCGCCACAGCCTAGAGACATAATTAATACTCACCACTCCAACCTATGTGACCAACTACGGCTTACGTTGTTCACAACTGGTGCAACCCCTTACTCCGACCCTTGCGGCCACGAATTTTATTATTACTCACGACTACGACCTACATGACCAACTATGACCTACATGATCCATAGCTAGTACAACTCCTAATTTCGGTCCCTGGAGCCCACAAATGTGATCACAGCACACAACTATGGGCTATAAACCTATGTTGTCCACATGTCCTAGAACTACTTACTACAATCTCTCAACACTCCTGAAACAATCATCTAAGACCCACATGACTAACTATTATCATGGTTATCAACAACTTCTACGAAAAACTGGCGTTACAACCACCATTTACAACACTTACGATGGATTATCACATCTGCAACAATCGACTATGGCCCTTCCAATCTGCTGTCATGAAGAACTATAACTAAATTACTGATATATAACTTTGTAATTTTATCTTTCCTAATTCAAGTGATGAGTGGACCTCTGTACTCATCATTCATTTCAAATGGGTTAAACCCCCTGATTTTTTCCCCTTATCACTAAAAAGTCGAGGTGCCACCTCCCGCTTACTTCTTTTTAATTACCTGAGTGTATCCTAATTTTTCATGCAATGCTAAAACAAGAAATAATCATTCATCTATCTTCGCAAATCTTCTAATAAGTATCAAGAATTGTTTGTCTCCTATGAGCTTAAGTTGATCGTGATTCAAAGTGTTACAAGCAATGGCATTTGAGGTAAGAGTATAAATGAATTTGAAGTTTTAGAATTTTGTTTGGCATTAATCGTCTATATATTATTTTAATTAATTTACATACATACCACACAAATCTTGTGTATGTACATATCCAACATCCAAACATTCATATTTACATGCAAAACACTCCAATCTTTAAAATCACATTAAAAAAAAAATCACTATTATTTATTTTAAAAAACAATACACCTGTTCTAGAAGAAGTTTATCACACCAAAAGGTCGTGCATGTGCATGTGATTATCATGTGGTATGTATGTAAATTTGTCTATTATCTTCACGTAAAAATATCTGAATATCTAAAATAAAAAATTTTCCTTTATAAATTATCCTCAATCAAATGATTTGAATCGCATGACAGAACAAATCGCACAGATTATTCTTCATAAGCAGATGAAGCAGCAGAAATAATGATCCGCATCACAAAAACAAAAGTCATGATTAAGATCTTAAGAAAAGGCCGGGAAAGACAAATAATAGAGAAGAAGATGACCACTTACACAACTGCTTTTCACACAAAATTTCATGAAGCATCAAACATAGCTGACTGAATAGCCTTCTTATCTCAGAAAGTAGATTATAAACGCCTTTTATTTTCCCAAACAATAAGATTCGGGGCATGAATTATACAGTTTGTTACATTCAATAATGATTATTCAGCAGAAGCTGCAGAGAAATGGGGCGTAAAATACAGCTTTGATCGGAGGAATTGGAGTGGCTACAAAATGTCGGTAAAAAACATATGAAGAGCAGCTACTGCTTGAGCTGAAGCTTTTTAATTGATTCAATCTGCTTGGCAGGATTTAATCCCTTTGGACAGGCGTGCACACAGTTCTTTATGGTATGGCACCGATACAGTTTAAATTCATCATTAATGGCATCCAGACGTTCCTTTGTATACTGGTCGCGGCTGTCTTGAATCCATCTGGAACACAATAGATAAAACATATAGACATATATGTGGTTTTAAGATACCATAGACAATCAATGATTAACTTATACTCAACTGATTTTAGGAAGTTTTACATACATACCCTTGAATTTCTATGTATTTTACATATCTAACTCTTAAACGTCACTTTCTACATGCATACCAACTTTCGTATGCATGAAAATGTATACTCTACTTTTTTTAAGTTCAAATGGTGGTATTTTTTATGTGATACGAAAGATTTGGATGATATTAATACATATAAAAAAAAAAAAGTTGAGGTGTTTGACATATCAATACAAAAGAATTCTGTGGTGTGCATGTAAATGCCACTTGATTTTAATGTTATATTCCTCTTTTTTTTTTTGGTTAATGAATAAGGATATAAAACACTGAAGGTTTAGAATGGCAACTTGAAGAAAAAGCCAAGATCAAGCAGACATTTTTCAGTACTGGGATGACTGTTTACGAATTCATCCTTACAAAATTGGGATACACTAATAATTGTTAAATTTAGGGCGAGTGTAATAAATTATTACCTTAAACTTTGAATATATTTCCAATGAACTGTTAATTTTAGTTGGAAACCATTTAGATTTAAATGCAGCATGACCCTACAGCCAGAATTAAATTCTATAAAAATCATATTAGCATAAGAGATAAGCTTCAAACTATAATAACAAACCCACAATTTTCTATCAATATACTTATGCATCACATATATATGAATTGTGAATAATTGCGCAAATGCATTAATTGAATTCTAAAAACAGATCAACAAGAACTATACATTTTCTAAGTTTATATTATCTGTGATGTTAAATGAACTCATTTTGTTGGACTTGTTGCCCGATGAATTGTATGTAAATTCTGAATGTGTGCTCATTTATATGACAACACAATAGATCACTCGAGCTTCCATTAACTCCTTCAGTTTGGCTAAAGTAATGATATCCTAAAATTCGATTGATCACTTCAGTTCGACCAAAAAAAATTTATTGAAGAGAGATGCATCAATAGTTCTATGATAAAATATACAATGAATTATTTTAGAAAAATGACTACTGTTAAAAAAAAGATAGGATTGTTCTTTCTCAATGTTCACAGCAAACCTAACATAAAGTCATATTGAGGTAGGAGCTGAAATTGTTATGTTTTTAGTAGGGTGTCAAACTTCTAATGAAGTATTTTTTTCTTAGTTTTCTATGTTTATTGAGGGCTTGCCTATACAAGACTATCTTATATGTTAGAAGGGGTTCCAGACTTTCTAATTGGAACAATATTTCCCATATACTTCCAGGATAACAAGTATACATATACAATATCCTGATGTGATGATCAGTCGTCTCTCTTCTCAGTTAATACATTCTTTTCTTGGGATTTTCGGTCCAGCTTTCGTCATATCTGAAATTTTCGAAATAGCAGATTTCAGTTTTGTCTTGTTATGTATGGTATCACATATTAATGTCATCCCACAATTTATATGGATTTGAATAGAACTAGAATCCTATTTATATCATCTATAATTAGAAGATTGGCAAGTCCTGCATTGTGAAATAGTACTCTTTACATCTCTTTTCAAATTTGATCATAAATGCATATCCTCAATCATTGTAAGTTTTATCTCTTCCAAAATGAGTAATAACGCCCTCAACATGTTAATCTAAATTCAAAAAATGCTTAATGATAAATCGATAATTAAGACAAATATATTTAAAAAAATCTATCTTTAATTATGTAATCTTTATTAAGCAAAGATGAATCGTTATTTAGGTATTCATAAATTCCACCAAATGCTTAACATAAAACATGCTTCTCTTTCATATGATCAAATCCAGCAACCATAACTTGCATTTTATGTAAAAGATAAAAAATTCTACTCAAAGTATCCATATCAGATCCAACACAATGCTTATAGACGAGAACATTACTGTCAAAATTTCACTCGGCATGTCAACATTCCAACTTCTGAGAATTCAAACATTTCAAAATTTAATAATCAAAATAAAACTACCTAATTGTAGATATTGTCTTCAATATCTTTAAACTTTCACTATATCATAAAATTTTCTATCATAATTTGAATATTTTTGTTTAGCCTCGTTCAATTTAAAAAAAAAAGAATGCAATAGGATGCGAGTCCAAGTTAAAACTTGTCTAATACCAACCTGGATGTCAAACATCCTATTAAAATCAAGTAACTTCCTTATATGTGAATTTTTAAGTTCTCAATTTCAGTAAAAGCCTAAAAAAATATTTAGTCAAGTCATAATAATTCTGAATATCACGCATACTAAAAGATTTTAGCCAATTATTAATCTCTTTAACCTTTATTAGAATCAATAAATAGTCCAACCCTCACACAACAAAATCTAAAAATAAATAAATTCAATTATAAAGCAATACCCTTCATAGTCAAATATAATTTATCAGCTTATAAAACCTCATAAACTTTCCTGAGATGCATCAAATAAGCATCTGTAGTTTTGCAACAAATTAGAATATCATAAAAGAAACAACAAATCTTCCAATGAAATATTACAAGAATAATTTCTTATTCTCATAACAGTATTGAGAGCATTTATTAATCCAAAAAATTTTATCAACTATTCATATGATCTATCTTGACTTTTAAAAGGAGTTTTTCACTCATGTTTGTATCAACTATTCATTGTATACTTTCAATAATTCTAATCTAATGGTATCCACCTCGCAAATTAATTCTTCAAAAATATCACAAAACCATTGATTGTATGTTCATATGTCATCCAATATAGAAAATATATTATTAATGATCTTATATTATGGCCTACTCTCTACACGCATTATCCAACTTAACATCCTTTTTAGGTGCAAGTAAAGCAAGTAGAACACAGGGACTTGAACTTTTCCTAATAAATCATTTTGTATGCAACCCATGAACTTTAAGAACTAAATCAAAAACACAATTTATCCTTTAATGATGATAATTCATTAGGAAGTGCATTAGGGCAAATGACTTTAAAAACATCTAATAATTGTTTAAGATCATCACACAAAATCACAACTTTAATACAATATTCAATTGTTAAAGCATAAATGACACCCCTAGCCTACAAACTTGCACATATGCTTGTTTATTCAAAATGTTTAAAAGCTTTTTTATTAGTTAAGAATACTAGATTCATGTTTACACTGAAATTTACCCGTAGGCTTTATTGGTTTCAAAACCATCTCTCTTTGATTATTCTAAAGATTTTGTTTAAGATCTCCAAAAATAACAACATCATGGTCATAAAATCGAAATGCACCCAAATACCAAGAGCAACACCCATAGACAACACATCATACTGAATTATATCAATATATGCAGCCAATGAAATCAAAACTAGCAAGCTTTAAGACAACACATTATACTAAATTATATCAAGTCTACCTAAATAACAAGAGCAACACCCATAGACAGCACATCATACTAAATTATATCAATATAGGTAGCCAATTAAATCGAAATTAGAGAGCTTTAAGACATGAATATAACAGCTTCAACTATCTAAGCTACTATAAATGATTGGAAATGTTGTTCAAGTTTCGACATAAGATTTTCAAAAAAATTTGAAATAGCATTCACAACCACTGCTGTCAATTATAAGCTTACAAATCTTCTTCCCGTGTTTGAATAGATTTAAAAGACAAAAATTCCCTTCCAATCAGATTGAAACACAGAAGTGGATATGATGCAACACATAACACTCAAAGAGTTATTCAGCAAAAGTATCATTAAATCCCTAAAACTTTCATCAAATCTATGAACATCATCAGATTCATTAACTTTGTTATCATTATCATACAAATTTATACATATATTTTTACTAGAACACATGCAAGTCTATGATCATTACAATGGCACTTAAAATATGTCTTCGCAAAAATTATAGACCAAGATATAGATGCACAGATTTTTCCTTAGTATCCTTATTCATTGTAGTGCTACTGCTTTTAAATGTAGTAGTTGCACTAAACCGAACTTGATAACTTCAAAGAAACAATGCACTATCTAAATATGTTGTAATCGCTTAAACCAAAAAAATTAACATTTTTTCAAAGAAGCGTAGGTTGAAGGACATACTCAAGAGATGGAATGTGACAAAATGCCATCTTCCTCTATATGCCGGTTGTCAAACTAATTTTAAGCCTATGCATTGTGATTTTAAAATCTCCAATGACCTTAAATGGCAAAAAAAATTCTTAAAAACAAAAAAAAAAAAAAACAAGAAAATTTCTTAAATTTTGTTCATGCATTCAATAACAATTTTAGTGCCTTATATTAGAGAATTAAATTCATCAAGTAATTTAGCATGATATGACAAAATCCAAATAATTTTCCTTTAATTTTTTTCCCATTTTCAGCCCAAGCAGTAGTTCCCTTCCTATTGTCTCTCTTTTACCTATCCATGCATCTAATAAATTAAGTTTTCTCAGTTAATTCCATTTTGGCAAACCTTATTTGACATTCATCTAACATATTCTTTCGTTCAAAAAAATTATATGCCTAGGGAATAATCAATAAAAGTTTTAAGATCTCCAACTTGAAAATTTTAATGTTTATGATATTCAAAAGCATATTATTAAACACTTGAATCATCTATCAAGTTGATTTCCCTGATTCTTACTAGAATTAAAATTTTAATGAATTAGATTATTATCATGATTGGAACCTAAGGCAAGTGTATGTGCTTACTCGCTTTTAATTTCTCGGCTCATGTTTAATTCACATAAGACATCATACTTAATAATTCAAACATTTACTTTTAAATAGTTGCTATAATTATAGCCTTCAAAGTTTATTATGTTACCCTGCTAGTTATCCCCACTTCTAAGTAAACTTCACTCGCTGTTAATTTGTCGGCTCGTGTTTAACTCAGATAAGACATCATACTTGATAATTCAAACAATTACTTTTAAATAGTTGTTATAATTACATGCCTTCAAAGTTTATTATGTTACCCTGCTAGTTATCCCCACTTCTAAGTAACATTATGAAAATCTTAAAGCACCAATACCATTTTTATGCAAAAGTACTCAAAGTTAAACTTTTTAATACAGGTAATATGATGCATAATATTCATTCATGCAAAACAAAGTAAAAATTAATAGATCACAAGTTAAATAATTAATACAACACCTCACTTTCTTTGAATAAAAACAAACAATAGCAGTTCTTAAACCCAACTGGTGATCGAATCATCATAAATATTAAAAAATTTCAGCAAAAATTAGAAAAAAAGGGCAAATAAATTAATTTTCACGAAAACAAATTTATGATTAACCAATTACAAACCAAAATCAAGAACATAAAGTAGCAATTAATAATTTAAAAGAAAAAAAAAAGAAACAAAATTATTGAAGTACAATAAAAAAAAATTTATACAATACACTGGTACAAGGAGATAACTCTGCCGAGAATTAAGTTGGTCATATTTATGCATTATTCGAAAGAATCACACAAACAACTAGTACTCACAAGGATACATATTGAATTAATAATTTATAAGAAAAACAAAAAGAAACAAAATTATTGAAGTACAAAAAAAAAATTCAAACCATACACTGGTACAAGGAGAACTCTCCCTAGAATTAAGTAATCATATTCATACATTATTAAAAAGAATCACATATACAACTAGCACTCACAAGGACGATGAACTAATTACAATTTAATTTAAAGTCAAAACAATCAAATTCATGCCAATCACTTAATGGAAATTCACGCATCTATATAAATATATATATAAATTATTGATAAAATATTAGTAGTCTCACATCAATCATCTTAATTATTAGCACATATCAATGAATAAGATATAAATAACAAGGAATATTTAGTTTTGCATTAAAAGCATTAAAACGACAAAATCCCTAGTTGTAATTCATATATTTAATCATAACATGTCAACTTTCATGTTTCAACAGTAACAAGAGAAAGTTATCGCCACATTTACAGTTTCTATATTTTTAACAATGCATTAAGAGGTTGTTTGGTATGGTGAAAAAATAATTCGGCGCAAAACACAAAAATAATGTATTGTATTTAGAATACTTTGGAGTTATTTGGATTGTAAAATAAATGTAAAATTTCATATTTTTTTGGTTTAGTTTGGAGTAAAATAAAAACAAACTAAAATATGAGGTCAACAAATGACAAACAAGCAGCTAGTGGCAGTAGATATTAGACGGGAAGGCGGGCAGGTGAAAGGGTAGCAGGTAGTGACTGTTGGATGAGGGTGGCAGTTGTTGTCACCGTGTGGCGGCTACTGAGAACGATGGTTGGCTGTCAAAGGTAGATGGGGGCAGTTGGTGGCAGGCAGGTTGGCCAATGGTGGTCGAAGGGCGGTGGCGTGCAACATTAAGAGCTGTCTTGCAGGGGCGGTGAGTGACTAATGGTGGCAGCAGAGGACTGTCAGTGGGAGACTAACAGTGAGAGGATGACAATCGTAGCAGGCAGCCACCAACAACCAACATGGTGGCGGGTGGGTGGCGAAGGTGGGTGGTGGCGGGTGGTGTCAGGAGCGTCAGACAAACGGCGGACAATATCTTGCTAAAGCTATGTATTTGGAATTCACCCAAATACGATGGATTTCAAATACACTTAAAATAAACTACTAAAAAAATTTCGAATGCATTACAATTTTACACAGTGTTTGGAATTTTTCTGACCAAACACCCGAAATTTTAAAACCCTACAATTTTACACCGCATTCCTTTTGCAACCTACCAATAAACCCTAAATTTAAGAAATAAAAATCTGATATGAATGATATGAGGTCAAAACAAAATGCAATCACCTAAAGAGAATATTTAGAACATTCATTAGAGGAACTGAAAATAAATTTATTTCTAGTTGAACAAGTATAGTGTAAATAGCATCAAATTTATCAGCGACCCTCAAAACAAGGCATGCAAATGCCAACAAATACATAGTTTAGTCCAATTTGATTTGTCATATCATGTACCCAATTAGGTTTGCCCATGTCAAATAATTTAGTTTAGCCCATGCTGACTCATTATGGATAACGATGTTAAACAAATCAAGATTAGTTCACAAGTTGAGCTAATCTAGCGTTCAGTCCTATTGATCACTTAAGATTAGCCAATTGACACAATTTACTGCAATCCATACTAAACTAATTATGATTTTCTTAATAGAAGAAAAACTATTGCATACAAGCATAAACTAAAGAAAAACTAAAAAAGAGTATGATTTAAAAAAATTGATAAAATAAACTTTCAAAAGTAGGGTTGCAAATAAACTGACCAAGCACAAAGTCACTCGTGACTTGGCTCGATTAAAGCTTTTTTTGATTGTTTGATTAAATAACTCAATGAATTTGAACAATTTCAAGAGTACCCAATAACTAAATGAACAAGCTTGAACATCTTATTGTCCGATTCATTCATGTTCAAGAACAATATTATTTACACCTTGTGAACAAGATTAATTAAAGCTTGATTACAACTAGTTCGGTAACAGTATCATCAAGATATTTATTTTTAGCCTCAATAAACATTGTTTGATATGAGTCGGTTATTGTTTTCAACTCGAGTAAGGCTCAATTAATGCTTGATTAAGATTTAATCAAGGCTTGATTAAGGTTCATTCATATTGTTAAACATGTTGTTAATTAATAAGCTCAATAATCCCTATATAAATTGAGCCTAGATAGAGCTTGAGTCAAATTCTAAAATGGTATTTATAAACAAGTTTGAGCTAGAGCCAAGCTCGAATAAGCTTTTAATAAACGAACTTGAGCTCGAATAGGCGCCTGCTTGGCTCAACTAAGTTCAACTCATTTAAGCCCTAAGGGCAACCCCAACAAGTTTCTAGCTAGAAGGTAGTCATTGTCCTTTTCATCATGTATATGCCACCAAACAAACCTAAGAGTTTTTCAAAAAAGATTCAAAACAACATAGAGCTTCTAACATTCTAGCGTTGGATCCGATCATCCAAAAACTAGGGCTAGACATAACATGCCTCCAAGATTTGTTAATGCTTTCACAAATGTAAAGCCACCATCACATTGGAATGGGCCAACATCAAATCAAGCTCACAGCCCTAAGGCAATGCAAAAAAGAAAAGAAGCAAGTAAAAGAATGTTCACAATAGATTTTCTCTGAGTCAATCATATTGATAATATTCAAGTCATCTTGGCACAGTGGTTGAGAGATTTGACTTTCAACAAAGAAGTCTTAGGTTCAAGATCTTGCATATGCGGTGTATGTAGTTTGGATATTGTGTGGGAAAAAAAACCTAAAAAATTTAAATGAATAAATAAAAAATCAATAATGGAAAATGATAAACAAAAGTAACAGAAAGACACGTCAGTAGAGTCCTGCAAATAAGAGAAAAACGACTTAGATGAACCATCTTCCCAAAGGCATCTGCATCTTTCTCCATAACAATAGAATCTTAAATAAAGTTGGAATACCAACCACCAGTGCATCCCTCGCACTATTAAATTGGCAGCCTTTATAAGTCACATAAATGTTATTTTCTTTCTAAGTTATAAATAACCCAATTCTGGAGATTAAAAACAATATCATTACCTAAATGATCACCTAAAGCCAAACTTCCTCCAATGTGGGGGAATAACTTTCTCCTACAAACCCCAAAAATTATAATTTGCAAACTTTCACCATAAGAATCAAGATACAAAATAGGATAATTAATACCTTAAACTCTTGATGACAGCCCCACTGAAAGCTTTCATATTCCTTTTTAAGCAAAGGAACATTTTCTTAATTTTAAGATGTAAAAAAGAAAAAAAACATCATGTCCTGGTTTTAAAGTGCAGAAGAGAGAGGATATTCTCAAATATCACCGATTACAAATATCCTTGATCTACTATTCAAATCTTTTTATTAAAAGTATATGTGACATCAAGCTCGATCAAAACCAAAGTGAAGCAGTAACAATTGGTAACAGCGCCTGCCCTTAACGTTATACATAAGACAAGCACAACATAATATAAATTTGCATGATTGGCGAGAAAAATATGGAGACGAGAAAATAAAATCAAAATGGAAGCCATATATGGTCCTTTCATATCAAAATGATATCCATTTAAAGAGTATGTATCATGGCATGATAGTAGATACCTTTAAAGAACATAAAAAAATGAACTTCATTGTTATGTAAATGAATCAACACTCTTTGGACCTAAATACCCCAAGGAAAACAGATGCAATGAGCTAAGACGTTTGAAGAAAATTTCAATTTCTTCCATGGAAGGGTAATTGAACATTTGAATCAATTTTCTATTCAATGAGAAATATACTAAGTTAACATGGGAAGCTAAAAGAGGCATAATACCAATGAGAAGAGTAGTAGAGTCTTGCCCATTGGAGCCTTTATTAAAGATTTTATGAATAAGATGATAGAGCCACATCGATAAAGGAAAGATGAGTTTTTACAAAATGGACAGGAGCCTTTGCTTTTAAATGAGTTGCACGTGTAGAACAAATGAAAATAAGAAGCTCTGGAATATCAAGAATTTCGAAGGAAGAGAGACCATACAAGTGCCCTTCACACTAAAAGATTGAAAACCCTAAAGGGTCAAAGCGGTTACAAGGTACAAATTTCGAACACCTTGAATTAAATTCCAACACAAACCAACAAAAGCAACTCACAATACATACAATAAAGTAATAGCCAAAATTTGAGCCATAGTCAACCAATTTCCGCCAGCGGTAATACAAAAATTGACCAAGTATAATGCCAAAGAAGTTGATGCTCAACTAAATCAACAACATAATGAAACCTGCAAGAAAAAAACCATGAAAACCTAACTAGGCATTAACATCTCCTAGCTTCGATGCCACGTGCACTAAGAAAACTCGAGACACAATTGAAAAGCACGAGAAATTTGATTCAACTCGACTTGATTAGAAATGAACAATTAGCTCCACTCCAAACAAGAAGACAATTTGACTCAATTCAAAATTTAACTAGAAATATATATTTATATAGAAAAATATAATGCATAAAATATGATATATGCAGAATACTAGTAACAAAATTTATGTATATACTCGATTGAAAAACAATTTTAAGTCCACTAGAAATCAAATAATTTCAAGTTGACTAGACTCAAAAAGATTTCTAGTTTAAGCAAAATATTTATTTTTAAATTAAGGCTCACTTGTTCCAACTTATAATAAATAATATATGCAGCCATATGTGTGTATGTATGCATTTTAATTCAATCGATCGCTGGTTTTGATCCAATCCAAGACTGGTTTAATTTACGTTTAATCTAAGCTAGATTTGGCTCATTAGTCAGCTAGTGATTTCAATCTGAGTACCATCAAAGCCAATACAAAACTAATTCTTGAGAATTTCTCAATTCCAAGTCCAAATCTATAATAATTATCTATTAATTTTAATTAGCTTAATTATATATATATATATATATAAATATAATTTGTATATATAATAAATTAAATGAATTCATATGCTAACAACATTTCCTTTACAAGTGTCGTTCAATTGACATTTCCACTGAACATGTGAAATCAACAAGGGAGTTATCCCCTCATTACCCCCATTCCATGCAAACACACAACCAAAGCACAAAGATAAAGTGAGACAAAGGGACGCGAGTAAGAGAGATGGAAGTAAAGAAACGACAAGACAAAAGAAATAAAGATAGAAAGGCAATAGTGGAACAAAATGATCGCTCTGGGTGGCTCAAACGGCTCAAGTGAGCCTTCCTCGCGTGTCTTCGACAAAACACGAGCGAACAAAGGAGTGGTGAGTGTGCGGGTGACTTAATTAGAAGAGGAAGAATAAAGGGGAAGAGAAGCCGAGCATTTTAC
This sequence comes from Phalaenopsis equestris, assembly GCF_001263595.1. Taxonomy (NCBI): domain Eukaryota; kingdom Viridiplantae; phylum Streptophyta; class Magnoliopsida; order Asparagales; family Orchidaceae; genus Phalaenopsis; species Phalaenopsis equestris. Next base: position 794,964 of record NW_018164852.1, read on the forward strand.
TAGAATAGAGCAGAACTTCTGTGCTACAAGGTGCTCAAGCAAGCTCCTACGAATTACGAGAGCAAGAAATGGCTTGAAAGTGAGGGAAAGTGGGATTTTTATGACTTTAGATAAAAGTTTGAAACTAAAAATTTAAGTTTTTATGTTTTATAATTCTACATATTTTTGAAAAAAAAAAAACCCTACTAAATTAAAATGATTTTAAAAATTTTGTTAAAATTGTTAAGGATAATTGAGAAGACTAAATCAAAAAAGTGAAAAGAAACTTTCAAGTAAATAATTTATATGCAAAATTAAATATCTTTTTTATTAGCTATTTAGTTTAAGTGCAAATTTAATTTAGATTCTCAAAACAAGCAATTAGTGTTCCTAATTACAAAATGACAAATTAAATATTAAGAAACTTTGCTAATCAAAAGCACTTGATTAATAAAGTTTTCATATATCATAAAATTTCAAAAAAGTGAAAAGAAACTTTCAAGTATAAAATATATATGCAAAATTAAATATCTTTTTTATTAGCTATTTAGTTTAGGTGCAAATTTAATTTAGATTCTCGAAACAAGTAATTAGTGCTCCTAACTCAAAAATGACAAATTAAATATTAAGAAACTTTGTTGATCAAAAGCATTTGATTAATAAGGTTTTCATATATCATAAAATTTCAATAAACTAAATGATGTTAATGTACATGTTTTATTAAAGTTTATTAACTATATATGTTTAACTAATTCAATGCGTTTAATACTATAATTAAAATCCAGTAACAGAAAAAAAACAAAACAATAAAAGCTAATCAAAGCTAATGCACTACTACAGTAAATCAAAAGACTAGCTTGATCGAGAAAAAAAACAATAGTTATATTGAACATGTGGGTAAATAGGTTTTTATTTTACGTAATCCATTTATTTTTGAAAGTGCATCTAAATATTTTAAATTGCTTCAATACTATCTTTTAATATGCAAACATTATAAATATTTTTTTCTATTCCTTCAAAAATGCAAAACCACTTTTTTTTTTCATTTGTTTCATTGTTTAAGGAAAATGCTAGAATAAAATAAAAAATTAAAATACAGTACATACATATACATATGTGGAGTCATCGTCAGATGGTGATGGTTAATGATGCAATATGTCCGTGCATGTAAAATAGAAATGAAAATTTAAATGAATGTTAACCATTTTAGTGGATTTTAAAAAAATTAAATGTGTTCTTTCATATAAATTTAAACAGTGACTCCCACTAACGAATATTCAGATTGAAATAAATAAAAGCAACTAAAAAATTGATTTCTACACTCTCTTTTTTTATTACTTACTATTTTTTTGCAATTTTTTTTTAAATATGAATTATTATAATTTAGAAATATTTTACCATTGAGCAGTTTAACTTGTACGTTCAGTTGCTAATATTTTTTAATAAAATCTACTTCAGAGTAAAAAAATCCTAGAAAATATGTTCACGGATGCCAAGAAAATTAAAAAGATAAATATAACAATTTAGATTTTATTTCTCTTTGAGTTGAAAAAGTTTAAATCTAAACAGACTATTGTAAATTAAAGTTATGTAAAATAGAATGGCTTTTTTAAGTTTTAGATTTTTTGTTTAAGAAATGAAAATGTTGAGATAGTTCTTACTCCATTTGATCGTTTATTCACATCTTCGTATTCCAAGCTCCCAAATTTGATCATGAAAAAATCAAAACCCTGCTATGATTGATGCAATAGCTTTCATTAGGAAGATTCTTGATAAGGCACATCATGTGACACTCCTAATGGGAAATTGAATAAGAGAAAGTTGGCTTTCAATGATTATCAAGAGCTCAAAGCCAACCACTGCTCTATTGCAGTTTAAAGATTTCTATTCCAAGCTATATAATATTAATCTGTATGAACTTGCCAAATAGAATAATGATTTTATCCAAATAAGTATCCAAACTACTAGAATCCCATAAAAGAAACTCAAGTAGTAACTATTATGCTTATCTCCCCCTCTCCTTCTCTTTCTACCTGATATACCTCTTTCTATCTTCTCCTCCTCCTCATAAAGTTTATTTTCGTGTTCTCCTTCTTTACCCAAGTTCCTTCTTGAATAATTCCAAACCATGATCAACACATCAAGCATCGTTCAAATAATATTCATCATAGCAGCTAATGCATTCATGAGACATTAAGCATCCATATCATTCAACAAAAGAGGTGCTACTAGCTAAAGCCGAGGCATAACTACATATCTATTTGACATATACAAGGGACACATATAAAAAAATGTCATAATACACAATTTTAGAAAAGAATGTCATCAACATCATCATATTGCTAAAAAGTAGCAACTTACCTGCTACATTGCACCATATAATTAAATAATTAAAATATTGCAACCTTAAGGTGGTCTATACCAATTTAAACGAAGTCTAGAGTAGACAAAGAAATAAGGTTTACTGCAAATCTTTTGAAACCTTTCTAACGCAGATTACCCATAATGATTGGAGGAGATCAGTTGTAGTGGATAAATAATCCGGTTATTGAATGAACTTTGCCGTAAAAATTTTGCAAAGGGAAATCTTAAGAAAGATGCCTTAATGAAATTATGACACAAGGTAACTGCCGCATGGTAAACAAACCTATGAATGGCTTTGCAATTTGTGACATCCGTATAGATATTGTAAGAAAAGTAAAAATGCTCAATGAATGCATAAAAAACACGAGCTATTAAGAGAATGGAACATCTCAAAAAATCATCCCAGGCCCACATCATTCGCTTTCTAAAAGTGACAAGTAAAAAGAATAATATTTAAATTTCCATCAAAATCATCCCTTAAATGATAATACACCAAATAAGATCTCATTTTTCCTTTTCCAGACCCCTAAAACACAGAACATCCGCAAGTTCATTTCCCAATTCATACTCGATTCTCCTCTGCCGAACACAAATTCTACTCTTCATCATTCATTGAATACCTTCAAAAAAAATTTGAAGCAGCCCTCTTTCGACCGCCACAATCTAAATAGTACGATTTTTTGGATTAAACCAATTACCAAAAAAGCAAGCACGACAGTGCAACTCCTAAGAAACAACGACACGCTCAAGTAACAGCAGCTCCTATGCAAGCCACCTTAGCCTCTTAACCTTTGTTGAAAGCATAAGCTTGGGTTCAAGACTTTGTATATGCCTTGTGCTTGTGTTTGAGATTAAATTCTCTCAAATTCCCCAAGAAAATAAAAAATGATATTAATAGGGACTACCCGCAGATATCATTTTAAGATGATCAGCATATCAGATAAAAGGACCAAATCGTAAGAATCAGGAAAGGAGGTGAAGAAAAGAAAATTAAAAGGCAATAACCTATTGGCCTGTAGAAGGGCGGCCGGGCCAAGGTAGGACTCCGGATTCCACCAGTAGCTAGGGCAGGATGTGGTACAGCAAGCACAAAGAATGCACTCGTACATGCCGTCCAGCTTGGCCCGATCCTTCTTGCTTTGGAGATTCTCCTTCCCCGGCACTGCAGGCGCGTCCTTGAGCTTCAGCCACGGTTCCACGCTCTTATACTGCAAGTAGAAGTTGGTCATGTCTATGTCCACCACAAGATCCTTGATGACAAACATGTGCGGCAGCGGCGTGATCGTAGTTGCCGTACCGCTTTCCGAGCGGATCTTAGTGAGGCACGCCAGCCCATTGTCTCCATCCATATTCATGGCGCAGGAACCGCAGATCCCCTCGCGGCACGATCGCCGAAAGGTGAGGCTCGGATCCATCTCATTTTTTATCTTGATCAATGCGTCGAGGACCATCGGCCCGCACTCGCTGAGATCCAATTCGTAGTCACGGAGCTGCGGCTTCGTCGTCGGATTGTCGGGATTCCAACGGTAGATCGAGAACGTCTTCATCTTCTTCGGCTTCGATGAGGCAGGCTCCGCCTGCGAGGAAATCCACTGTGTTGGAACAAGGCGGGCTGCTATGTTAGTGGCGGCGGCGGTGCGCTCCGCGGAAGAGGCGACGACGCGGCGGAGGAGGAGGAGGGCCATCGAGAACGAGATGAGAGAAAGGGCTGTAATACATAGTATGCGGCGAAATTCTTGATTGACAGTAAAGAGTAAGTTTCAGGCTCATAATGGCGATGATTTTATTTGTATTAAATAATTCTTAATGGGTTAGCTAAAATGTGGAAACAGAATAACATGTTATTGTAAGTTATGTTGTTCTTTACTTTTAAGTTTCATGTGAATAGTGTTCCAATTGGTTCACCTGACGGAATACCATTCACATCAGACTTGAGAAGTCCGGAACATCAAAACTGACAATTACATTTTCTTTTGACATCAGATTATATAACTCAATCAACTTTAGATGTGCGAACTGCATAAAACTTCCTCTCCATCAACCTTTCCTCTCCATCAACAACTTCCTCTCCATCAACCTTTGATCATTGATGCGACTGATTTTTCTACTGTTTATCGATCAAGATTATATGAATCACAAAATAACTTCATCTCATTGCATCTGATAAATCAGGAAACTCTCCATCAACATATCTCCATCTCAACGATATGTACTTGGCTTGTTCGCCCATCTTCCTCCTTTTATTTCTTGCATTGAATGATTTAAGTTATAGAAAAACAAATAAGCCAATAGTAAGATAAGTGTGTCTACTAAAACAGCAAAGACAATAACATCATAATCACACGATAATAAACTCATAAAGCTGCAACAATAAAATTCTCTTAAACGGTATAATATCACAATAATAAAACCATAATAATACCATAATAACCCAACAATAACACCAATATCAATCGTTAATAAAAATAACACGAGAATACCGCAATGCTAATACCCAATTAACACTATAAATCATTACGACACAATACCACAATAACACCAATATAACACCAATAGGAAGGACAATGACACCATAATCACACGATAATAAAAATCTCTTCAATATTACAATAACACAACAATAAAATCATAATAATACCGCAATAACCCTATAATAACACTAACATCCTTCGTTAAAAAAATAACACCGGAATACTGCAGAGATAATATCGCAAAGACAATAAAACCATAATAACATAACGATAAAATCATAAAGTCACAGCAAAAAAGTCTCTTCAACAGTACAACAGCACAACACAACAATAAAATCATAATAATATCACAATCACCCCACAATAACCCCAACATTCCTTATTAACAAAAATTACACGAGAATACTGTCAAGATCTGGATTGTTAAACACAAGCACAGAAACAAATTCGAATAAAACTAACCTCTGATAAACCCAGAAGAATGCAATAAAAATTCCAAATCAAAAAATAGACCTTATTAAACCTACGATATATCTAAGATATTGATTGCAAAAACTCGCACAGATCAACAAACTACATAATGGAGAAGCAGAGAGGATTTGTACAGATCCGGTACAAAAAGCTAAACTCACACAGATCTGGAAGCGGTTGTCGTTCTCGTCGTCGGCAGAGCAGTCCTTTTCGGCAGCTCCAAACCCTAAAGTGCGAAACTAAATCTGGGTATAACCGGGAAAGGGCCTTATGCATTAAATTTTTGTCAAAAAGGAGTATCGAGTCGGGTCGAGCATAAAAAAACGCTTATTTTTAAGCTGTAAAGCCACGTGGAATCGCATTCCACGTGGCGCTTTTTTATTCGGTACCGCATGTAGGGGTTCATGCGGTGCACGTACCGAATAAAAATTTGTAATTCCGGCTCACTGCCGAACACGTTGAGGCGAATTTCATAGGACTCGTTTACATTTTTTTTAAAAGATTAATTAATTTGCATGTTTATAAATTACAAATATATTAATTTAAAGTTTTAAATAAAGATTTATCATCTTATAATGCTAATAAGATTTATATACATTCAACGTCATTGTTATTATTTATTTTTATAATATCCAAATTTTAATTTTTACATATATGACATCTTATTATGTATGAAAATATGTTTTTTTTTTTTAATTATTTGATATGAAAACTTTGAGTGGTAAGAAATAGTTTGGGTGTTAGAATATAAATGCATAGGAATTGGTTGGCATCCATGTAAATGCCCAAGAAATATGAGGTAGTAAGCACAAAAATATTATTAACATTGATTGACAAATAATCTTTGCATTACCAAAAAAATTTTGAACACCATGCTTACCCAAACGATAGTGCAACAACGCACGCCAAATACGATGTAGCAACACACTTCACATAAGCTCGTGTGGCTCCTGACTTAGGACCCCACGACCTATGAAAATCATTACAACTCACCACTACGGACCACGTCATCAACTACGGCCTAAGCAGTCCACAACTCGTGCAGCTCCCAACTTCAGCCCTCGCGGCTTATTGATGTCGTTACAACTCATATTTATGCTCTACGTAATCAACTACGGCCTGATTAGTCCACGGCTTGTGCAACTCCCGACTCCAGCCCACGCGATCTATGGACATCATTACAACCCACCACTACGGTCAACGTGAACAACTACGACCAACGCGGTCCATAGCTTGCGCAGCTCCTGACTTTGGCTCTAACAACCTACGACTGTCATTACAACTCACCACTACGTTCTAAATGACCCATAGTTCGTGTAGCTCCCACCTTTGGACCCGCGGCTTATGGACGTTATTACAACTCAACACCATAACTTACGTGGTCCACAGCTCGTGCATCGCCCAACTTCGGTCGCCATAGCCTAGGGACATAATTAATACTCACCACTCCAACCTATGTGACCAACAACAACTTACGTTGTTCACAACTGACACAGCCCTTACTTAGACCCTTGTGACCCACAAATTTTATTATTACACACCACTACGACCTACATGAACAACTATGAAGTACATGATTCATAGCTAGTACAACTCCCGATTTCGGTCCATGCAGCCCACAAACGTCATCACGGCTCACAAGTATGGGCTATACAGCCTACGTTGTCCACATCTCCTAGAACTCCTTACTACAACCTCTATGACCAACCAACACTCCTGAAGCAATCATTTAAGACCCAACTGACTGACTGTTGTCATGGTTATCAACAACTTCTACGATAAGCTGGTGTTACAGCCACCATTTACAACACTTACGATGGACTATCACCTCCGCAACAATTGACTATGGCCCTTACAATCTGCTGTCACCAATAACTACAACCAGATTAAGGATATATAACTTTGTAATTTTATCTTTCCTAATTCAAGTGACGAGTGAATCTGTGTACTCATCATTCATTTCAAATGGGTTAGACCCTATGATTTTTTCCCCTTGTCACTAAAAAGTCGATGTTTCACCTCTTGCTTGCTTCTTTTTAATTACCTGAGTGTATGCTAATTTTTCATGCAATGCTAAAACAAGAAATAATCATTACTCTATCGCCGCAAATCTTCTAATAAGTATCAAGAATTGTTTGTCTCCTATGGGCTTAAGTTGATTGTGCTTCATAGTATTACAAGCAATGGCATTGAAGGTAAGACTATAAATGAATTCACACCAAAAGGTGGTGCATGTGCATGTGATTATCATGTGGTAGTGTAAATTTATCTATTATCTACACCTAAGAATATCTAAATATCCAAAATAAAAAAATTTCCTTTATAAATTATCATCAATCAAATGATTTGAATCACAGGACACAACAAATCACACATAAAGAAATTTTTTTTTTAAAAATGCAAGTTATGAAGAATTAAAGGGGAAAAGTAAAATATTGCTTTACATAAAAAAAGTTAAATAATTATTTAATTACTTTCTTATGACCATCACACAGTAGATTAAAAATAAAAAAATAAAAAATAATAAAAAACTAGCCAAATAACACTTATTGTCATATTAAAATAACGCTGCGGAAATGTTGCCTGAAATAAACACTTCTGCAAGTAACGGGCAAAGACCTTAAAATGGTCTCCAAACCTTTCACAATTTGAGTTACTTTAACCACAAAATCTATAAAAGCAACAAATTAATCCCGTCTCAATAAATTGGAACTAAAATAATCATCCATCAAGTCTATTTCAACGTAACTTAAAAGAATTCATGGACAAAATTTACACATTTATAAACTTTGGGACTAATCAGGAGACTTATATTCCTTATAAGCAGGTGATGCAGCTGCAATAATGATCCGCATCACAAAAACAAAAGTCATGATTAAGATCTTAAGAAAAGGCCGGGAAAGACAAATAATAGAGAAGAAGATGACCACTTACACAACTGCTTTTCACACAAAATTTCATGAAGCATCAAACATAGCTGACTGAATAGCCTTCTTATCTCAGAAAGTATAAGATTCGGGGCAGGAAATATACAGTTTGTTACATTCAATAATGATTATTCAGCAGAAGCTGCAGAGAACATACAGCTTTCTACAGCTTTCATCGGAGGAATTGGAGTCGGTAAAAAACATATGAAGAGCAGCTACTGCTTGAGCTGAAGCTTTTTAATTGATTCAATCTGCTTGGCAGGATTTAATCCCTTTGGACAGGCGTGCACACAGTTCTTTATGGTATGGCACCGATACAGTTTAAATTCATCATTAATGGCATCCAGACGTTCCTTTGTATACTGGTCGCGGCTGTCTTGAATCCATCTGGAACACAATAGATAAAACATATATATATACATATATGTGGTTTTAAGATACTACAGGCAATCAATGATTAACTTAAACTAGACTGATTTTAGGAAGATTTACATACATACCCTTAAATTTCTATGCATTTACATAGCTAACTCTTACACATCATTTTTTACATGCCTATATATTTTTGTTTATTTAATTTTTTTTTTAAAATATATCTATACCACCTTTCCCATGCATGAAAATGTGTACTCACTTTTTTAAAGTTCCAATGGTGGTATTTTTTATGTCATATGAAAGATTTGGATGATATAAATATATATATATATATAAAAAGTTTAAATGTTAGATATATGAATACAAAAAAATTGTGTTGTGTGTATGTAAATGCCACTTGATTTAATGTTATATTCCTCTTTTAGCATTTTCCATTTTTTTTTTTTTTTTTGTTGTTAATGAATAAGGATATATAACACTGAAGGTTTAGAATGGCAACAACATGAAAGAAAAAAGCCAAGATCAAGCAGACATTTTTCAGTACCGGGAAGACTGTTTACGAATTCATCCTTACAAAATTGGGACACACTAATACTTGTTAAATTTAGGGCGAGTGTAATAAGTTATAACCTTAAACTTTGAATATATTTCCAATGAATTGTCAATTTTAATTGGAAACCATTTTGACTCAAAAGCAGCATCATCCTAAAGCCAGAATTAGATTCTATATAAATCATATTAGCATAAGAAATAAGCTTCAAACTATAACAAAAAACCCACATATTTCTATGAATATCCTTATGCATGTCTGTCGGCACTATTTTTGGTGTGGGGTTTGCCCGTAAGAAGTTGTCGGTCATCGGAATTGAAATCCCGTTGCCCGCTTCGGAAGGACGTTTTAAAAAATTTAGTTTTGAAAAAGATGAAGTCAAACTGACCCCATAATTTTCATAGTTTAGATGAAAGGGCACTTTATCTCAAATCATGTATCTATCCCGAAGGATGAACGCAAGAATTGAGAGTGAGGCTCGATCAAATAAACTAAAGAAAGGGATGACATCCGGGTGGGCGGCGAAACCAA
>NW_018164852.1:808411-808799 GCF_001263595.1 Phalaenopsis equestris
AAACCCCTAACTCTAATTTATTTTTAAAAAATAATTTATGCATCAAATTAATGTGAAAATTATTCCACATGAATCTCCTCTGTTCACTGAGCAAGAGGGTATTTTTATTTTATTTTTATGAATTTTCTATGCAAAGATATGGATTTTTAAAGTTTAATAGCTATCTTCTGAATTTTTTAAATATCCTATTTATCTATTCAAACCGCGGGCTGACTGGATCCTCGGATCCGTCGAAAAGCCACGCAGCGGGCTCCCATTTGACACGGCCTTCTGATTCAGCTGCCACGCGTCGCTCTGTATCGCTTCAGATGGTCATCCGACTCGATCTCCATCGTCCATTTAATACACGCGCGGATGGACGACATCCGTTCATCGTCCCCAACGGAAT
>NW_018164852.1:810961-865553 GCF_001263595.1 Phalaenopsis equestris
GGGGTACCTTTTCTAATTTTCTAAGACTAGTCAATAGGAAAGTCCTATGGCTAGACCTAGGCTACTAAAGAAGTTTTCTAGACCTCGACCAAAAGTGAGGTCAACAATGTCATATGTATGAATTGTGAATAATTGAGCAAATGCGTTAATTGAACTCTAAAAACAGATCAACAAGATCTATACATTTTCTAAGTTTATATTATCTGTGATGTCAAATGAGCAGATTTTGTTAGACTTGTTGCCAGATGAATTGTATGCAAAATCTGGATGTGTGCTCATTTATTTGACAACATAATAGATCACTCGAGCTTCCATTAACTCCTTCAGTTTGGCTGAAGTAATGATATCCTAAAATTCGATTAATCACTTCAGTTCGACCAAAAAAATTTATTGAAGGGAGATGCATCAATAGTTCTATGATAAAATAAAAAAATGAATTATTTTAGAAAAATGACTACTGTTAAAAAAAAGATAGAATTGTTCTTTCTCAATGTTCACGACAAACCTAACATAAAGTCATATTGAGTTAGGAGCTTAAATTGTTATGTTTTTAGTAGGGTGTCAAACTTCTAATCAAGTCTTTTTTTCTTAGTTTTCTATGTTTAGTGAAGGTTTGCCTAAATAAAACTGTCTTATATGTTAGAAGGGGTTCCAACTTTCTAATTGGTTATAACAATATTTCCCATATACTTCCAGGAAAACAAGTGTACATATACAATATCCTGATTTGGTCATCAGTCATCTCTCTTTTCAGTTAATGCATTTTTTTTCTTGGGATTTTTGTCCCAGCTTTCGTCATATTCTGAAATTTTCGAAACAGCAGATTTCAGTTTTGTCTTGTTATGTATGTTATCACATACTAATGTCATCCCACAATTTATATGGAATTGAGTAGAACTAGAATCCTATTTTATATCATCTATAATTAGAAGATTGGCAAGTCCTGCATTGTGAAATAGTACTCTTTACATCTCTTTTCAAATTTGATCATAAATGCATATCCTCAATCATTGTAAGTTTTATCTCTTCCAAAATGAGTAATAACGCCCTCAACATGTTAATCTAAATTCAAAAAATGCTTAATGATAAATCGATAATTTAAGGCAAATATATTTAAAAAAATCTATCTTTAATTATGTAATCTTTATGAAGCAAAGATGAATCGTTATTTAGGTATTCATAAATTCTACCAAATGCTTAACATAAAACATGCTTCTCTTTCATATGATCAAATTCAACAACCTTAAGTTGCATTTTATGTAAAAGATGAAAAATTCTACTCAAAAGTATCCATATCAGATCCAACACAATGCTCATAGACAAGAGAGCATTACTGTAGAAATTTCACTCGGCATGTCTACATTCCAACTTCTGAGAATTCAAATATTTCAAAACTTGATGACCAAAATAAAACTCCCTAATTGTAGATATTGTCTTCAATATTTTGAAACTTTCACTATATCACAAACAAACGAATGCAATAGGATTCAAGTTCTAGTTAAAACTTCTCTAATACCAACTTGGATGTCAAACATCCTAGTAAAATCAAGTAACTTTCTTATATTGTGATTTTTAAGGCATTCATTTCAGTAAAAGCCCAAAATAATACTTAGTCAAGTCATAATAATTCTGAATATCACGCATATTAAACGATTTTGGTCAATTATTAATCTCTTTAACCTTTATTAAAATAAATAAATAGTCCAACCCCTCACACAACGAGACCTAAGAAAAAAATAAATTGACTTATAAAGCAATATTCTTCATATTCAAATATAATTTATCAGCTTATAAAACAAATTAGAATATGACATAAGAAACAATAAATCTTCCAATGAAATACTACAAGAATAATTTCTTATTCTCATAACGGCATTGAGAGCATTGATTAATCCAAAAAATTTTTATCAACTATTCATATAATCTAGCTTGACTTTTAAAAGGAGTTTTTCACTCATCACTTTCAATAATTCTAATCTGATTGTATCCACCCCACAAATTACATCTCGAAACATATCACAAAACCATTGATTGTATGTTCATATGTCATGCAATATAGAAAATATATATTTAATGATCTTATTTATTGGCCTACTCTCTACACACATTATCCAACTTAACATCTTTTTTAGGTGCAAGTAAAGCAAGTAGAGCACAGAGACTTAAACTTTTCCTAATAAATCATTTTGTAAGCAAATCATCAACTTTTCACTTTAGATCAACATGTCAAGATGAATTCATCCGAAAATGCAACAAATTATACAGTAATGCTTTAAGAACAAAATCAAGAGCCGAAATTTATCCTTTAATGATGATACTTCATTAGGAAGTACATTAGGGCAAAGGACTCTAAAAACATCTAATAATTATTTAAGATCATCACACAAAATCACAACGTCAAGTTTGACAATATTCAATTATTAAAGCATAAATGATACCCCTAGCCTACACACTTGCACATATGCTTGTTTATTCAAAATGTTCAAAAGCTTTTTTATTAGTTAAGAATACTAGATTCTTGTTTACATTGAATTTTACCCTTAGGCTTTATTGGTTTCAAAACCATCTTTCTTTGATTATTCTAAAGATTTTGTTTAAGATCTCCAAAAATAACCAACATCAAGATCATAAAATCGAAGTGTAACCAAATAACAAGAGCAACACCCATAGACGACACATCATAGTAAATTATATCAATATAGGTAGCCAATTAAATCAAAGCTAGTGAGCTTTAAGACAAACATTATACTAAATTATATCAAGTCTACCCAAATAACAAGAGCAACACCCATAGACAACACAACACATCATACTAAATTATATCAATATAGGTAGCCAATTAAATTGAATCAGAGAGTTTTAAGACATGAATATAACAGCTTCATCTATCCAAGCTCCATAAATGATTGGAAATGTTGTTCAAGTTTCAACACATGATTTTCAAAAAAGTTTGAAATAGCATTCATAAAGCCACTACTGTCAATTATAAGCTTACAAATCTTATTCCCGTGTTTGAATAGATTTAAAAAACAAAAATTCCCTTCCAATCACATTGAAATGCAGAAGTGGATATGATGCAACACATAACACTCAAAGATTTATTCAATAAAGTATCATTAAATCACTATAAAATTCATCAAATCCATGAACATCATCAGAATCATTAATTTTGTTATCGTCATCAAACAAAATACGTATATTTCTACTGGAACACATGCAAGTCTAATGATCATTACAATGGCGCTTAAATATGTCTTCGCAAAAATTATAGACCAAGATATAGAGGCACAGATTTCTCCTTAGTATCAATTCATTGTAGTGCTACTGCCCTTAAATGTAGTAGTTGCACTAAGCCGAACTTGATAACTTTGAAGAAACAATGCACTGCCTGAATATTTTGTAAAAGCTTAAACAAAAAACTTAGTATTTGTTCAAAGAAACGTAAGTTGAAGAACATACTCAAGTAATGGAATGTGACGAAATGCCTTCTTTCTCTGCATACCGGTTGTCAAACTAGCTTTAAACCTATGCATTGTGATTTTAGAATCTCCAATGATCTTAAATGGCAACAAAAATTCTTAAAATCTGAAAAAAAAAAACAGAAAATTTCTTTAATTTTGTTCATGTATTCAATAACAATTTTAGTGTTTTATATTAGAGAATTAAATTCATCAAGTAATCTAACATGATATGATAAATCCAAATATTTTACCTTCAATTTTTTTTTTCCATTTTCAGCCCAAGAAGTAGTTCGCTTCCTACTGTCTCTCTTACACATCCAATAATTTAAGTTTTATTAGTTAGATCCATTTTGGCAAACCTTATTTGACATTCATCAAACATATTCTTTCGATCCAAGAAATTATATGCCTAGAGAATAATCAATAAAAGTTTTAAGATCAATTTAAGTATCATAGGAGGACACTTCAACTATAAAATTTTAATGTTTATGATGTTCGAAAGCATACTGTTAAACATCTCGAATCATCAATCAAGTTGATTTCCCAGACTCTTACTAGAATTAAAATTTTAGTGATTTAGATTATTATCATGATTGGAACTTAATTCAAGTTTATGTCCAAACTTTACTTACTTTTAAATTGTCGGCTCGTGTTTAACTCAGATAAGACATCATACTTGATAATTTAAGCAATTAATTTTAAATAGTTGTTATAATTACATCCCTTCAAAGTTTATTATGTTACCCTGCTAATTATCCCCACTTCTAAGCAACATTATGACAAACTTAAAGCACCGATACCATTTTTATGCAAAAGTACTCAAAGTAAAACTTTTTAATACAGTTAATATGATGCATAATATTCTTTCATGCAAAAAAAAAAGTAAAAATTAATATATCACAAGTTAAATAATTAATCCAACAACTCACTTTTTTTCAATAAAAACAACCAATAGTAGATCTTAAACCCAACTGATGATCGAATCATCATAAATAGTACAAAAGTTAAGCAAACATTTGAAAAAAAAGGCAAATAAATTAATTTTCACAAAAAACAAATTTATGATATACCAATTACAAACCAAAATCAAGAACACTAAAGTAGCAATTAATAATTTATAAGAGAAAAAAAAAAGACCCAAAATTATTGAAGTACAAAAAAAGAAAAAAATTCAAACCATACATACACTAGTATAAGGAGAGCACTCTGCCTAGAATTAAGTTGTCATATTTATACATTACTCAAAAGAATCACGTACACAACTATTACTCACAAGGATATAAATTGAATTAATGATTTATAAGAACAAAAAAGAAAAAAATTTATTGAAGAACAAAAAAAAAGTCAAACCATACACTGCTACAAGGAGATAACTCTCCCTAGAATTAAGTAGTCATATTTATACATTATTCGAAAGAATCACATAAACAACTAGCATTCAAAAGGATATAAAATGAAAAAAAAAAATTATTCAAGCAATGAAGAATTATGAATTACATGTCTTAGATGATTATAATAGGCATGATAGCCATGGTTAATCATAAGACTGGCATAGAATTAAATTTAATATAACAATGAACTAATTATAATTTAATTTTAAACTAAAAACAATCAAAGTCATGTTAATCACTTATTAAGAAAAAGCCTAAGGGCAATTATATTAAAGAGAAAAATGTACATGTAAGTTGTATGAGTGGGCCCAAAAGACATACAATCCACACAGTACAACACACACAAAAAAAGAAAAATAAAAACTTAAAAATAGATGGTACATATAAGATCAATCAGGACGACCCAATTTAGTTATGCATGTCTCTAGTTCTCGGAAGGGAACCAGCTAACAAATTGGTTAGGTGCGTACCATTGCCCGAAGTAACCAAAGTATCATCCATTAGATTTGTTGGTTCAAGTAGATCTTCATTCTTCTTCTTCCTCCTGGAAGTGTAGAACTCTCATTCCCCATCTGAAGATTGTTGCTCATTCAGATGAGGTGGTAGTACTGCAGTAGAAAGATTGCTAACAGTTGTACCCATAAGAGGTTCAAATGTATGTGAGTTATGAGTTATCTCCACTACTCCTGATACTTCTTGAAGACGGGGAGCTGCAAGGTTCTCCTGATTATTAGTCCGTGTAAGTAGAGGTCCTTCAGTACTGTTTTCAATAGGGTTTTGCTTCGTAGGGTCATCCAGTTTCTCATTAATCGCATAAACAATATTTTCAGGGGGAGGGTCCACAGAGGCAATTAAATCAAACAATAAATCCTTTCCCGTGGTAGCTTTCTCTCTAGGTGAAACAGATATGTCCAGAGCAGTGGGGTTAAATCCATCTTTATTCACTCGATCTTTAGATTTCAAATTAAGATGAAGCTTATGACATTTATCAAGAACATGCCCAAACACCTTATAATTAGAACAATAAGGACGTCTATGCTCCATGACAATTTGTTGTCAATATCCTTATGAGTTGTGCCCAATCAGACTTCAGTAACATCAGGTAAAGTAATATTTCTTTCCACAAGTATTCTGGACAGAAGGTTTGATTAGGTTGAAAATGGTAGATTTAGCTTCATAGGGTCCCCAAGTATGACCCCAATAGAGTAAAGAGCATGATGATGAAAAAAGTGTTGCTTGAGACCAAGTAGAATAAATCATATCGGTTCAGTAGGATGACTGGATGAACAGAGACAGCTTCGAGCACTGCAAATTACAACAACCAGTTGAGAACTCCAAACAGCAGCAATAACAAGGTAAGCTAATAAAGATTAGGTCAGAAACTGTAGCAGCAGCGTTGAATCATACTTTCTGATTAATCATTGACCTTGATGAAAAATTTTTACCACGTGATCTTTATTTATATAAAGAATAATAATAATAAATAATTTATAAATTATATAAATTGTTAAATCATAATAAAAAGTTAAGAAAGCTATATAAATAGCTACATTATGATTCCTCCTAAAAATTTCCTGCTCCCCGCTCAGGCAAAAAACCACGTGATCTTTCAACAACTGGAGCCACCAAAGTTCAACATAACCTCTTAAAAAGCTTTCTAGAGCCACCATTTTTGACCAATTCCTAAATTGCAGGAGACTTAAATACGGACTAACCAGAAAATAATCCTCAAAATCAACCCAACCATGCTAGCCATCCAAATAATCTCAAAAGAATCCATCAAACCCTCTCTCCCAACTCCTCACACCTCCATCAAACTCTCCTTACTTGATACATTTAAGGCCTATCTCAAATTAATTTTGTTCTTGTTTTACTTTTATTTTTTAACAAAATATTTACATGATGTAGTTTGTCATGTGTTTTTTCTTTTTTATTTTTAAAAATAAATTATCTTGTGCAAGAAAAGATAAAACAAACACAAATTATTATTAATTCTTTATTAAAAAAAATATAAGCATATTATTACTTATAAGAATGGATCAAATAAAACAAAAATTAATTATTTTCTTATGACAAAAAAGACAGTCAAGAATGTAATGATTGTAAGGTCATTCCAAATGAGTATTTAAGTACTCGACGTTTATTATTAGTTCTGAATTTCATGATGAAGGACTGTAAAATAAAGAATACCAGGAATCATTGCTATAGAATTAGACGGAGGCACCTAAAAGATAAATAAAATTATTTTTATGAGTAAACATTGAAATTTTAATATTTGGGATGCTCATGAAGAAGCAAATTTTATGTGGGATAAAGTAACGAACTAAAAGATAAATAAAATTATTTTTATGAGTAAACATTGAAATTTTAATATTTGGGATGCTCATGAAGAAGCAAATTTTATGTGGGATAAAGTAACGAACACTATTAAACAAGTGATAAAAGATGTATTTGGAGAATCGAAAGTAAAAATTTCTATAAATAAAAATAGTTAGTGATAGAATAATAATGTGTAAGAAAAAATAAAATATAAGAAGTTATGGTATAACAAACTAATTAAATCTAAAGGCTTAGAGAATTGGGAAAAATATAAATGGCCCGTATAGAGTCTAAGAGAACAATCTGTGATGATAAAAGTTTTATTTAGTGATCTTTATGATAAATTAGATGCCAAAAGAGAGTGAAAAATATATGTTTAAACTAGCCAAACAAAGAGAAAAGAAGAGTAAAAAATTAAATCAAGTATATTAAAAATGAAAATAAAAAAAGTGTTTTTCTTAAAAAAAGATATTCAACATAGATAAGTTATTTTGAAAAACTTTTCAATAAAGTTTTTGAAAATACGATTGACCTTGGTGATCTTAATTTTATTAATAATAATAAAATGTTTTGTTTTTACCATAGCATTAGTAAAAATGAGGTTGAAGAAGCTTTAAAGAAAATCAAAGGTGGAAAGTCTATAAGACCTGATGATATCCCAATTAAACTGTGGAAATATATAAGAGATTTGAGAGTTTCTTGCTCTTTAATATTATTTTAAAAACTAAAAAGATGTCTAAAGAGTGGAGGAAGAGTATTTTAGTCCCCATTTTTAAGAATAAAGGGGATGCACAAGAGTGTGCAAATTATAGATAATTAAGTTGTGTCATACTTTAAAATTATGAGAGAGGGTAATTGAACATAGGTTAAGACGTATTACAAAGATTTCTCATAATCATATTGGATTTATGTTGGGCAAGTCTACTATGGAGACTATACATTTATTGAGAGGTTTGATGGAGAAGTACGGAGGGAATAAGGAGGATCTACATATGATTTTTATTGATTTAGAAAAAGCTGACTTCCAAGGGATATCCTTTGGAGAGTTCTAGAGAAGATGGGTGTTGATATGATTTGTATTCGAGTCATTAAAGATATGTATACTAGAGCTATTACTTGTGGTCGAATAGAGGGATGATTGACCAAATATTTTTTTCATTTCAGTGGGTTTAAATCAAGGATCAGTTTTAAGCCCATATCTTTTGCTTTGGTTATGGATGCTCTTATTGGACATTTAAAGGAGGATGTACCTTGATGTATGCTTTTCGTTGATGATATCCATCTTGTGGATAAGGTTAGAGAAAAAACTCGGGAAAAAACTTAAATTATGGATGTCCACATTGGAGTCTAAAAGGTTTTGTTTGAGTAGAGCTAAAATTGAATACATTGAATGTAATTTAGTAGTAGTAGCCCTAGTGAAAAAGTTGTAACTATGGGCTATTAAATTATTAAAATGTGTGAACACTTTAGATATCTCGGGTCTATTGTTCATAGTGATGGTGATATAGATGGGGATGTTATTAGTTGATTTTTTCAAGTTAGTTGATTTAAGTGGTAAGTGGAGGAATGCTTCGCGCCTTTTGTGTGATAGAAAAATACCACTTAGACTAAAAGAAAAATTTTATAAGATAGTGGTGAGACCTAAAATGCTCTATGGCGCCAAATGCTGGCCTTTAAAAGAGAAGCATAAAACTATGTTAAGTGTTGTTGAGATGAGAATGCTTAGGTGGATGAAAGGCTTTACACTTAGAGACAAAAATGCTAAATGATGTGATAGGGTTGGTGTAGCTCCAGTGATGGAAAAAAATAGAGTCATCTTAGATGGTTATGTCACATTAAACGTCGACCATCCGCTTATCTGGTTAGGAGAATAGATGTTTTAGATTCGACGTATGTTAAGAAAGGCAGAGGCAGTCCTAGAAAGACTTGGGCATATTGTATAAAAATGATCTTAATTTATTAGAATTAAATGAACATATGGCACTCAATAGGATGCAGTGGAGAAAAATGATTCATGTAACTGACCCTACCTAGTGGGTTAAAGCCTTGTTGTGTTGTTGTTGTTTAAAAATAAATTATCTTCTTTTATAACACACTTAAAATAACAAAAATTTAATTTGAGTATTTTCAAAAATAAGTTGATTTATTTATATTTTATTTTAAATATAAATATAAATAAAATAAAATAAAACAAAAAAATAAGAAATAAAAAAAAATAAAAATTATCCAAAATGATCCCTTAATAAATATACACTATTTATTTCGTTGTATGCAATATGACATAGTGCAGTACATGAAGTCAAGCCAACAAGAAATACACTTATCATTGATATGTGCTATCACTTGCTATCACTACATCAGTATCACTACATCAGAGAATGCATCGAAAGAAATGAGATACAAGTGCAGTACATGAAGTCTCAAGATCAAATTGCAGATATTTTTACCAAGACACTCAAGAGTGAAGATTTTATTAAACTGAGAAATTTACTTGGAGTCACAAAATCAAGTTTAAGATGTGGTGTTGAAATATAAACTTGATTTTAGCCTAATTATGTCTCATCTAAAAGCTTATTCTAGAATATATTGTAGGTATGAAATTATTGTGTAGTAGGTGTGGTTGTGTGACAGATATGAAATTATTTGTAACCATTATATTGGAATTGTAGTGCCACAATCCTAGTCATTAATTTAGGAGGTGCCACTACTATAAATAGGTTTGGAGTCTTTGAGTTTGCATCAAGTCAAGTAAAGGTGATAAATAAAGTGAAACTTCTTCCATAAATTTTTAGTCTTTGTCATATCCTAAAAGCTTCTCAATTCCAACATACCCGACTAAAAGTTGTCTACTTGTAAGTTTCATTAAAGACGCAATGTTTCTAGTTATTGAACTATCCAAACTACTCTCATCCTGGAAGAAAGAATATAGACTTTTGTCCAACTTATTCACCAAACCAACTCCAAACTACTTGTATTTATTATGCTATCCTCTAAATTTTATAAAGCAAATTAAAGATTGAATTATTATGTTTAATAATTTACTTAATCTTAACTTAACAATTATATCAAATGTGATATGATCATTAGTTTATACCAATCCTTACGTGCTATTTTGTGGTTTAAGGAAAAATTCAAATATGACATATAGCTATATATTTTAAATATTGCAGTCGTAGATTTTTGACACACCATTTGACTTCATCAAATTGCATAAATCAATCCTTTCTCTAAGTGATTTGTTTACGGCTTACTTGCATGTGAAATTATGATATGTTATTATAATTATTTGTTTGTCTTTCATATTTGCAAGTTGCATAACTTATAAGGCAAGTTTATGGCAGTCTGTGATGACTAATTTGGATGCTGGTTAGTAGGGCTGTTAAAATGGTTAATTGTTCGTGAATAGCTCGTGTTCGGTTCGTTCGTTAAGTTAACGAGCCGAACACGAACAACATGAACCAATATTTATTCGTTCGTGTTCAGTTTGTTTTGGCTCGAAATACTACTAATCAATTGTATATATCTTTGATGAGTAGTATTTTTGAAAATTTTAATTGACTACAAAGCTACAAAGATTTATAATCAATTAAAAGTATTAATGAATAAAATAGAATAAAATTTTAATATAAATAATAATTTTTAAATCTTGCTTAAACCCTTATTGTCTTATGTCTTATGGCTACATGATTAGGGTTGTTAAAAGAACTCTTTGTTCGTGAAGAGCTCGTGTTCGGCTTGCTTAGCAAACGAGCCGAACACGAACACACTTTCTGAGCTCGAAATAGAAACGAGCCGAACACGAGCTCCGTTTACACCCCTAGTGGTTAGTCATTTTTATATCAACTCTACCTATTATTATATTCTATGAAAATAAATATATATTATATAATATTACTATCTAAAAAAACTTATATCTAAATAATTAAATAGAAAACATATGGAAAGATATGTTGCTTCTAATTCTAGCCACCCAACTCATGGGATAAAGTCCAGTTCAGCATCCAATTTGGTGTTGCTGGCCCACAAATTAAAATAAGTCAGACTTTAGCTTAAGACTTGAGTTTGTGGGCCGATTTGCTTCAAAAATAAAATTTGTTTAAAAATATTATAATTTAATTGCCATCACTACAATGTACGTAATGGGCCTTTACCTACGTGCCACACAATTTCTATGCATTCGCCATCCCATCCTAATTAAAATTATTTTTTCAGTTAAATTTGCTTTATATATATAAAAAAAAGAACTTGTGATTATAATTCAAATTCAAGCTCAAAATTATTTAAAGTCAAGTAGAGCTCAAGCTAGAGCTAGGTGGACCATAGTAATTTGCACATGTGGTCCACACCATTAGAATGTAAAAGGGAAAATTGATTTTATATGTCTCAAGCACACATACATAGAGAAAACATTTCGCCTCTTATATAAGTCGATTGCTTGTTGAAAAAAGAATTTAAGATGAATTTAACTCGAATATTAGTTTGGATGTTGTTTGAAGATGAATCAAATCCAGTATCACTGATATCAAATTTATGTTTGAACTAAATCGTTCTTGTGGTTTCTGAAATAAACCTTAAAAATTAGTGGCTCAAGCAGGAAGTCAAGCAAGAAAAAGGAGAGGACAAGAGCTACAACAGGTAAAGCAAGAAAGAAGGGAGGATAAACCTTAAACTTTCCTATTCCAACCCTCAGCTTGTGTAAAGTAGTTAGAACATATAAAAGTGAAGCAGAGATTTCTAGAGACAAACAGTTATAAGGTTAGAATAGTAAAATATAAATGTAAAAAAGTGATGAGGTGGTATGCTGCTATCAGAAGGTAGAGCAATACCCTTGCCATGCTTTACCGAGGTTTGTTATGATCCTCCCCTCAAACTGTTCCGTCCCGGCTTGTAGGTTCAGTTTGTCATGGAGAGAGATGAACTTTGGTGTGGGAATAGATTTGGTGAAATTGTTCAATAGGTGGGATGTACTGAGTATCAAGTTCACGAGACTGAGTCTTTTCCCGGATGAAATGATAGTCGATCTCCATGATTTTAATACGTGAATGAAATACCGGATTATGAGCAAAACCTAAGGCTGAGGTATTATCACAATGGATAATAGTTGGTTGGGAAATGGAAATTCAAAGATTCTGGAGAAGCAGTCGAAGCTATCGAAGCTAAATTACATTGGTTATTGTGGTAGAGAGGGCACGCTATTCAACTTCCATAAAGGAGTGGGCCCCGACGGGTTGTTTCTTGACTTGCAAGAATTTGACGCTGGGGCCGAGGAAGGACCAGTGGCTGGTGATTGAGCGGCGGACGTATAGATAACTATCCCGACTAGACTCAGAGTAATTGCGAAGTATGAGAGGACCTGGGAGGAGAAGGAGGCCAAAATTAAGAGTTCCTTTAATGTACCACAAAAGTATTTTTAGTTGATAAAAGTTGTAGCCGTTGGGGTTTAGAAAGTTTTGCGTTAAAGTGTTCACCGCAAAGTTGATATCAAGCCATGGTATTGAAGCGAGCCAACTAGTTGACGATATAGAAATGTTGGCGGGGCTGGTGAAGTTTGAGAGAGGTGGGGGGCGCTGGAGAGAAGGGATTTGGTGCAGCTTGACAGTCTGCCACAACTGCAATTTAAAGTATTTTTTAAGCATAGTGAGCTTGAGTGAGGAAGAAACCTAGTTTGGTGTGTTTAATATCTATGCCAAGGAACGTGGAGACATTACCCAGGGTTTTCATATGAAAGTGTTGCTTCAGTCCTATCATAAGACGACTGATTTTGGTGGAGTTGTTGTTAGTAATTAAGATGATGTCAACATATAGTAGTAAGTAGATCGAGATGCGATCATGGTAGAAGATAAATAATGAAGGTCTACTTTGCACCGACGAAATGCCAATCGGAGCAAGTGGGTGGTGAAAGTGTTGAACCATTGATATGGACCTTGTTTAAGGCCATAGATGGCCTTCTTGAGCCGACATACATGGTGAGAAAGTTGTGGGTCTGAGTAACCGGGGGGTTGACACATGTCGATGGTTTCGTGAAGTTCTTTGTGTAGGAAAGCATTCACAACATCCACTTGCAGAATGAGGCAATTGTGATGGAGGAAAATAATGAGTAGTAGGTGAATTGTTGGAAGTTTGGCTATCGGATTGAAGGTCTCAGTATCGTAAATGCCTTATTTTTGTTGGTAGCTTGATGCAACAAGTCATGCTTTGTAACGTGTGATGGTATTAGTGGCATTCATTTAATTTTGCAGGTCCACTTACTGCCAAGGATATTTTGATTGGGTGATGGGGGGACTAGGACCCATGTATTTTGGTTATGAAGAGTTGTGATTTCCTCTTGCCTGTCACTTCACCAATGATTATGTTGGAATGCCTCTTTGAATGTGATGGGTTCGGTGGTGGGAAGGATGAGATGAGATAGGTTGAAGATATGTTTGGGTTTCAAGGAGCCTGTTTTGGTTCTTGTGATCATGGATGTGGTGTGGAGAGGGAGTTTTAGTTGGGGATGAGTTTAGAGGAGTTTCAATTGATTTTGGAGGCTTGGTTGGCAAGGGATGTGGGTAAGTTTTGTTTGATGTTGTTGAGGTGTGGGTAGTGGTATTGGTGAGAGGAGTGAATTGGAAGAATGGGGTTATAGTTCTGTTTGTTTTAAGAGATGGGTAAGAAGTAGTTGGAGGAATGCTAGTGGGGAGTGATGACAACAGTTGGGGAAGGGACAAAGATGGTGGGTATACGGTGGGGAGAGGAAGTTATTTGAATGGAAAAATAGATTCATTGAATCAGAAATGGTGTGAGATAATTATTGAACCACTCTCGCAGTGAAGACATTTGTAGCCTTTGATATGGTCAAGGTAACCAATGAAGATGCATGGAGTGGCTTTGGGGTCTACCTTGCTGCGACGTTCTTGTGGGATCCAAGGAAAGAATGCACATTCGAAGGTGTGAAGGCGTGTGTAATCTGGTGGTGGATGATTGAATAGTAATTGGCAAGGTGATTTGTTGGAGGTAGTAGGAGAGGGCATGTGATTTATTAGATAAGTGGTGGTGAGGATAGTATCGAGCCAATGGGTTTGTGGAAGATTGGAGTCGACGATTAATTATTGGGTGGTTTCAAGAATGTGACCATGTTTGTATTCGACAAGCCCATTCTGTTTGGGTGTATTTGGGCATGAAAGCTGATGGGTCAAGCCAATTGAGATTAATAGTTGAAGAACTTGAGAGTTGTTAAATTTGCCTTCGTTGCCGGAGAGGAGAAATTTTATTTTAGCATCAAAGTGTTGTTCCAAATGCTGTTTTAAATTAATAAAACAGGAAAGAGTATTCAGTTTGTAAATTAGGGGATACAAGAATGTATATCCAGTAACATAATCAATAAAAAAAACCTAGGATTTATATCCTTAAATAAATGTGGTTGAGGAAGGTCCCTATACATTAGAGTGAATTAACTCAAAAGGATGATGATAATGATTACTAGAAGAAGGAAAACATAGTTGGTGATGCTTATCTAAAATGTAGCAAATTACACATAGTATTTTTCTTGGGTATACATAAAATAGGATTTATTTTCGATATAAGTGAGAGTGTGTTATTGTTGATGTGACCGAGCCTTTGATGCCATACTTCAATTTTCGTGGATATTAAAATCATTGCTTGGTTGGGAGGAGATAGGGGATCATATAAAGGCCATTGCGGCAAAGTCCATGTAGGAGAGTTTGTTGGAAAGTTTGGTCCTTGATTTTGTAGCCAGATGAGTAAAAAAGAATAACACAATTACTGTCAAAGGCTAATTTATAGATAGAGATAAGATTGTGTGAAATTTGTGGAATATGTAAGAGATTTGAGAGAAATAGCTTACAAGTGGGTGTGGGAAATAAACCTTGGTTGTGGCTTTGAATGTGTACGGGAGTTGCCATTGCCAATGGAAACTTGGTCCTGCCCATAATATGAGGTGGGATTTTAAGGATGTTATAGTCAGTCGTTAGATGATTTGGTGCGCCTGAGTCCAAGTACAATGCTTGGTTGGTGGACAGGGCTGTAAGGAGCGTTGTAGGAGTTGGAAGTTTGGGTTGATAGCTGAGATTGAGTCTACGTCAGCACTGTGAGGCGGTGTAAACCCTTCTTAAAGCATAATTGACATGTTTCATTGCTTCCTATTTTGGACTATTTTAGTGTTGGATCAGCAGCCCACCGGAGGTATTGTCAACCTCATCCTCTAGAGGTAGTGCGATCACGACCGCATTGATAATAGAGATCAGAGTGGATGTCTGGTGGCTGCAAAGGTGTTGACTTATCATTAGAAAGGTTAATTTCTTTGTTGTGAAGCAAGGAGTATATACCCTCCAAACTTAGAGGAATAAGTGTGGTTCTGATAGCCGTCTTAAATGCTTGAGGGCGTACAAGATGATGTCTTTGGCATTAATGGATGATCTGAAGGCAGGGATGTTGTTGACCAACATTTTGATTTAAGTGACGCATTGGGACTTTGTTTGATTCCTCATCAAAACATTATGTAGCTTGATTTTAAGCTTAATTACTCTAGAATGATTAGTGTCTTGTGAACCTTTTTCCAAGTGAAGCTATATCTCATGACAACTGTTTAGGTTGATCACATAAGGAGGAATGGAGCTGGAGATGGTTGAAAGAAGGACAATCAATCAATGTCCACGTTTTGAGAGTAAGATTATTTGTATCAGTACTTGTAGCAGCGAGGGAGGGGTTTTCGTGGATGAGGTCAACGAATCCGTTTGTTGTAATGATCTTCATCATTTGCGATTTCCATAGGTTGTAATTGTTTGCAGAGAGGGAGATAGTTTACCACTGATTTTGTATTGGATATGATGAACTTTAGAGAGGGAGGTATGATATATTCCTTCGGTTTAATGAGTTGAGGGCCTCGTTGAGATCAGAAGTGGCTGAGTCATCCATGAGAGCCGTGAGCTAGCGAGCTCTGATACCATGAAATAAACCTAAAAAAATTAGTGGCTCAAACAGGAAGTAAAGCAAGAAAAAAAAGGACAAGAGCTACAAATGGTAAGACAAGGAAGAAGAGAGGACAGGCCAAGAACTTTCCTAGCTCTTAGCTTGTGTAAAGTAATTATAACATATACAGGTGAAGCTGTGGTTTCTAGAGACAAACGATTACAAGGGTAGAATAGTAAAATATAAATGCATAAAGATGATGAAGAGGTTTGCTGCTGTCAAAAGGTGGAGTAATGCCCTTGCCATGCTTCGCTAGGGTTAGTAATGAATGTCTTTGCAATGAGCTCCATCAACAAACTCTTGTTCTCCTCACATGAAAACAATTTTGTTGCCTTCCCTAGTGAGCTTTTTGACACATTTCTCAATAAATTTTAATGTGCTAGGTCACAAATACTTTGATCATTACCTTAAAAAGCAAGCTTAGTCACACGTGTACTATGATTGTCATCACCTTGACTCATCCTAAAGGTTCCACACCATAACTCCCATAATGCTTAGTCCAATGCTTTCATTGTACTTGATCCCATCATTGCTTTCACTAGCGAGGTAATAATATCGAGCAAACTTTCAATTTTATTGGGTTCAAATCATTCAAACCCTTTTAAAAAAATAAAGCTTGATTCACATGCAAATTAGATTTTAATCATCATTTGAATTTGAATTTGAATTTGAATCAAATTGAACTAAATTTTCTCCTTGCTAAGCTCAATAAATAGTTTGAGAATAAATGACATAAATTTATTTAAAATAAGCTTTCACATATATTATAATTTTATAAAAATGACTATCTATAATTATATTTTTAATCTGACTGAATTTAAACACAAACAGCACAAAATAAATATAGACTTTTCTTGTCCTAAGAGGCTTATCAAGTAAAATTTCTTATGGAAAATGTTGCTCTTATTTCTGTTTAATATCACTCCAACTATAGTTCTCTGTCCACCCCACTCCCGTCAAGTCACATGGTATTGCGCGTTGTGATTATGGAAATGGGGGTGTGAGATTAGTATTTTCTTACCAAATAGCTGAAGACGAAAGCCGCCCTTATTCTCGAGCCGGGCTCCGGCGAGGCGAGTGGCGCTGAAAGCGTTTGCAATCGAGGTATCGTACTCTTTCTACTGGAAATGTTCATTCATCTCCCACTTCCCATATATCTCCATTTTTGCATCATCTTGGGCTCACATTCTCTTTCTTCAGTGCGCGCACTTGTTGATTTTGGCTCCTTTCATTTTCATTGGCTTGGCTTTCTTCAAATTTTCCTCACCGAAGAAGATATGAGGTGTTTCTACTTGATGAAACTGGGGTTTTAGCTTTCGTTGGCTAGGGTTTCTGTGTGTTGGTTTTCAGTGGCTTCCTGTTCGACTCGTGAGTTCTGGCTTTTAGGTTTAGGCAGAGCACTGAGATGTGTGTGCTAACAAAGTTGTTGTTAAATTGTTTATTACTTTGTTCCATACATGAGTAGTTTCACAGTTAACCTATGATGGAACTAACTAGAGCAGTGGGACCTCATTACCTTTTTTCTGGAGAATTTTAACAAATTTGAGATGTTTTAAATGAATTGCAGAGCTTATTGCAGTAATTTTTACGAATGTGTATGCAGGAGTCTGGTGTCTACTGCACAAGCATTGTCTTAATTGCGCTGATAGATTCTATGAAATGCTCTGATTTAATTGAAGTTTCACGGGAAGTACTGCACGCACTAGATGGCGGACTATTGTGTTCTACCATCCTGTGCTAAGTTGCAACTGCGGAGGATTATGCCAAGAGGAAATCTTCCCATGACTAGCAATTTTAGTGCGAGGAATCGACAGAGGTGCGAAAAACCTTCTTTTTATGCTCTATGATAACTATCATAAATGTTTAAGATCATTCCATTGTGCTCCTTAAATTGATTGTTAGTTCGAGATTTTTAAGTATTTGTTACCTCTATCTACAGTTATGTTATATAAGTAATTTTCATTCTGTGAATCAGATTATATTTCCTTCTTTCTTTTGCTTGTAGGGAGTGCCTTATCTTTGTTAAGAGTCTTCATACATCATGTTTTTCATTTTCAAGATTTAGGGTTGTGCAAGCTCCCTTTCTTATTTGTGCAAATGAAAGCCGTGGCTTGAATGAGAATTTCTCAAAGTGTTATTGCTGGGGAATGCTTTTTGACCCCGAGAATGCAGCACCGTCAAATTTGGCTTCTGCCATGGATGAATTGCTTCTGATGGTTAGTGTTATTTTGGCATACATGGCTGGCGCAGTACCACAGAGGAAGAAACTTGACTTTATGAGTCACCACACAAAAGATAACCCGGGTTCTTCATCCCCCACAACTCATGGTAGGTAAGGGAAAGCTGCCACAATTTAAGCCTGCAACCTATGTGCTGAATTGATTCCATTCCTTGAGAACTACACACATTATCTAGTCATTTGTGTTGACAGGAAATTTATTTTGCAGGTCTGAAAGAAGTGAGAGCTTGACTAGTTTGAAGACAAATGCTATATGGCATGAAGTGAACGGGAAACTTCTTGATGCTTTGGAAGCTACTGGTAATGGTGCTAATTTGGATGATTTGGCTGCTGGTATTACAGATTTTAGTCGCAAAGATGCTTTAAGTCTCTTTGCCCTCAATCATGGTTCCACGTGGAGATTGCTTTGGTCTACTTTAATGAGGCTGCAAAAAGAGGCAGGCATTGCCCTTCACACTTTTCTTATATGAATCATAAGGCAGGCTGATTGCCGGTCATAGTGTTATGTTAGCATACTATTATAAATGTTCATCATTCTTCTCTCTCTCTCTCTTTCTCTCTAACATACTTTCTATGGAGTATGATGAAATAAAATATATGTTTTGAAATGTTTAGATTGAAATCTTCACAGTTCCTTTCAATTGAACTAATCTCTGTAGCATACTTAGCGGAAGTTATATTTAGTTTATTATGTGAAATAGAGGGTCACAAACTAAGAAGAACTAGGACACATAAAGTAAAGAAAGACTGATGATGATATCAAAGTAGAGTATGGGGACTTAACCAATGAGAATATGTGATGATGGTATTGAAGATAACTTGCATGAGTAGAATTTTTCCATGAATGATTTCTCTTTGGAAGTTTGCTCTAGGGGAACACACACTCAAGTAAACCTCACTTGAAGGTGAAAGAGCACGAGAGACTTTTAGCGCCTAGCTAAATGCTTCATTCATTCAATTACCATTGCATAAGTTGTCATGTGTGGTAGGGAGGATCCCTAGAGGGTGTGACTATATAATTATGGTTGGGGATTTGCAGCGCTACATTTTGGATTTGAGCTATCATTTAAAGCTCTTTTAATCTATGGCTATTTCTGTGTTGAAAGTGGCGGCCTATGACATTAATGAAGAGAGAGAGAGAGAGAGAGAGAGAGAGTTGATTGGGTTGGTTTAGCTCATGTGATACATATAAATTTCAAACCATGCATGAAGTTATACAAACACCACTTAAAATAAGTTCATGGTAAAGGCTTTTGAAATAATATAGAATTTATTGTTCATGGTAACGACGATGACAATAATACTCTACATTTGTTTTTTTCTGTCGGTTTTGATGTATTTAGCTTCATTGATTGAAGCTTTTGAACTCTTGAAGATGATTGAAAGAATGCTACCGAAGCTCCTTAAGTGTCAACCACAAATTTTCTATTGTTGAGAAACCCTTCTAATGAACAAGTTACTATTGGATGCCACCATCTAAATTAGAAATATTTTTTTCTTGTAAGATTTGATTAGGGTGATGAGATCTAGAATGGCAAGTTGGCAGGTGTACTAGTGTATAAGATGTGTCCATAGAATCTTGATGCATGCTGATAGGCAAACTACAAACAGAAACATCAATGATATTATTGGTAGCATTTTCACGGTACAAGGTCAAGTTTGACACATTGGCATATATCGACTTTTTCATTAGCACAGTATCTCCCTTATTAAATATTTGATTTGATTCAATAGTAATTTTGTTTTTTTCACAACTATTTAGTCTGCTTTTTATTGATTTTTTATTAAAGTTTATCCATGCTTTTTGCAAATGATGAGGCATATTATTGGCACCGCACGCTATAGAAAGTGTGGTCAGTTCTATGTAGGCTTGTTGATTTATTGATATATTTATTATAAGAAATTTTGGTTATAAATAACATAATATCACAATTAGCAGTGTTGTCATTGTTCAAAAGTTTGAGAAGATTACTTAATCTTCTATTTAAGAACTCGGTTTGATATGGCTTGCCAATGGGTAGGTTTGGATTGGATTAACCGCAACGTATATTTTATCAAATAAGTTTTTGATTGGATTAAGATTCAGATCAGGTTAGGGTTGATCTAAGATCTGATTCATAACCCATGTCGAGTGGAATTATATGGGAGGGAGAAAGTTGATATCCTATTGGAGTCTAATGATCTTGGTGGCAATGATCTTTTTGTGGTTAACATAATATCCATGACATTCAAATTCAATGACATTTATGCAAATGAAATTAAGTACAACATAACTTGGATTGAAAATGAACTGAGTTGAGAAAAGCACTGTGTTGTTTATGTCTATTCATTTGTTTTTCTATAGAGTTCAAGTTGAGCTTGAACATGACCTAGTTTTAA
Source organism: Phalaenopsis equestris (assembly GCF_001263595.1). Taxonomy (NCBI): domain Eukaryota; kingdom Viridiplantae; phylum Streptophyta; class Magnoliopsida; order Asparagales; family Orchidaceae; genus Phalaenopsis; species Phalaenopsis equestris. Next base: position 831,718 of record NW_018164852.1, read on the forward strand.
AATTTTGTACAAGTTTTTTTTAGTTTTTCTTATTGGGTTCAAGCCATCATCAACTAATATTCAAGTCTAATTAATGACATTTTTTATTGCTAATGATTTTACCTAATTACCAAATATAATTGGGTGTATAGGTATTAATTGAAATTGACATGGTTCATTAATTATTATTTAAGTTGTTTGGTGAAGTTTAAATATTAATGATAAAATATTGAAATTTACATATCTAGCTATATATTTGATATTTTCATCACACCTATACCCTTAACAATATATATAATTTTTAAAGTATATTATAGATAAAGGTTAATAAGTACATTAAGTAAGTCGTAAAAAAGCAATAAATTTATTATTAAATGAGCTTTTATAAAGTTCTTTGTGAGCTATGTGTTAAAAAAAAAAAAAAGCACATTCACAAACATGTATTAACTAACAAGTTTTTTTTAAAGTTTTGTCTAAACTTATTTGATTTAAGCGGAAAAGGAGTTTTCTACGCTCATGCAATTATGTCAATAAATGCACATTGGCAAACTGCTTTGATTGTGTAATGTTGATGATTTATTTATTATTATTATTATTTTTGCTATCATATGTAAATAACCTATATATGCTTTTACAGGTTAGTGATATTCATTCATCTCGTGAAGCTTTTAATGGAGGTGCCTGGCTAGCGGGGGTATCAGAAATCTTTAAAGAAATAGTTATACAAATATTATTCAAATGGTTGGAACAGGAACTTTCTTTGGGTGCTGCTGGCTACAATATGGTACTTCAATGTCTAAAGTTTTAATTTAATGTTGGAAAATTTACATACATACTACTTATACTTATGTACCGACATATCTAACACCTAAACTTCAATTTTTACAGACATGACATCTTACATATGCACAAAAAGGTGTATTTCCTTTTTTAGAAGTTAAAATGGTGATATTTTTTATGTGATATGAAAGATTTGGGTGGTATAAATGTAACATGCAACATTTAGGTGTTAGATATGTAAATACATGAAAGTTGAGTGTTATCTATGTGAATGCCCCTTTAATGTTTTGTCTTGTCTTGTCTCTCGTCTTAAAACTAGAAATTCTCTCAGAATCCTGTTATCCAGCTGACTGAGAAACTGAAGGGAAATGATGTGATACTAAACAATATAAAGAGATCAGGGAAGACTGAAATATATGCAGATCTGATTTTCTTCCTCAAATTCGATTCTCTCAGGTGTCGATTTAATTCTTTGGAATCATTTATCGCAACCCTTTTTTTTCCCTATTTAATTCTACAGATTGTTTGAGTCATGGGCTACATCAATCGTAAAATTGTTTATATGTGAGACAATGTGTTTGATAACTTCCAGCTCATACGGTGCTAAAAGAGAAGCAGGATGTGATAATTCACCATTGATGCAGTTTTTACTCATCGGGTTTCTTTTAAAGCTAGACCTCCGCATTCAGAAGTGAATTGTGTTGATGAAGCAAGCATTAGGAAATCTTAACTGCCTATTAATAAATTATTTTTGGCAGAAGAGAGTGAGAGAATTGAAAAGATTACATCTTTATTAAATAATCATTCTAGTTAGAGCATATATGTGCTTCTATATTGGCAAGAGGAGAAAATAATGAAAATATAATAAATAAGTATACCCTCAATAGTGAGGAAATATAATAATGATTATGGAAAAATTAATCTGTTATGACGTATCCTAAAGTCAATTTAGTCTTTATTAACTCAAGGACAAATTAGTCATTTGACATTTATTATTTCTTAGTATAAATAGGGTTAATATGTTTAGGGTTAGGATTATGCATGATGCATGAGATTAGAGATTATTATTGTGAGTCTTAGGTTTAGGGTTTGAGAGAGATTTCCTACCTCTCGAATTGTAGAAATTGGGAGACATCACCTACCTCTCGAATTGTACGTGGTTTTTTTATACTTGTGTTGAATGTTTGATGTGCTTGCCATAAAATATGTGTTTATCCTAATTTCTGTGGGAAAATATGACTTGAATTCTATCACAATCTTCATCAATTTCGTGTACATTAATTTGGACTTTGCCTCTACCAAAATGTTCCATCTTTCGTATTCACTTTATGCATCCTTAATGATCTGTGGGATTATTATTGTTACCTCACAGATTTATGGATTGTTCTAATTGTAATTAATTATGTTATATTTTTTATTCCCTAAATGTTATATATTTTATACTAGAGGCTTCCCTACACTTGTATAAATTCAACAAAATTGCTGACCTGAATCATGCTACCAATTCTCTTCAATTCTTGTCATGATGGGTAAGACTCAAGCTTTTTTCGTTAGAATTTTTGTAAGCTATAAACTTTAGCACCTCATTGTTTAAAACTTGCTAGCCTTTGCAGATATCTTTTCTTTCCGCTTAATCTTCTATGTGCAACCTTCATCATTATATCTTTTGTTTTATCTTTTTTACTTTTTGTAACTAATCACTATCAAATTCTCCCTTCTCATGGATCATAGCGATGCTGATGTCCTCTTTACCTAAGTTTAATTTGAAACTCAAATTAATAGCCCAAATCCAACCAGAGAATTACAAAATGTCCATTGAATATATCTTTGAATGTAAAGAATTTCCTCGAGTGGTGACAATTCATTTATACATTCTTGAAGTGATGATGAAAATTGGGTCATTTATGTGACATCTAATTTCAACAAGATAAGTTTACTTTGATTATGAAATTTCATGGTTTCTAATGTAATTGATGCCTGCATGTTTGGTAAAGGAAATTTGGGATATGATAAGTTAAACATATTATAAAGACCGTAATGTACCCTAAATCTATGAAGTCAAAACTAAGATCTCAGCCACATAGCAATTAGAATGATCCATTATACAATGCTTAAATCTAATAAAATACTTTTGGTAAGAAGGGACTATTATTGATGCATCCAAATGGATCACAATTATTGATGCATCCAAATGCAATTATTGATGCATCCAAATGACAATTATTGATGCATCCAAATGGATCGCAATTATTGATGCATCCAAATGGATCGCAACAAAGATACAACCCTCCTTAAAATACCTGTTGAAAAAGATCAATATTATGATTTTTTGCTAGATTAAATGTTGAATTTGATGCTATAATGGTACATATTCTCAAAAAGAATAATTATCTTCTCAAAATGAAGCTATTGTCATCATTTGAGTGAAGGAATGGAGAAGAGGAGTTATGATTGCCAATAACCCCATGGGTGCTTTGGCGCTGAATACAAAGGCTGTCGAAATTAAACACTCTAATTCAAAACTCATATTTTTTAGGAGACAAAACTATCATACTGAACAATCATTGTCAATAGAGATTTCTTATGATGAATATTTTATAAAATTGCTTGAAATTTAGAGAATGATGTTGTAAGCTATATGGCCAACCGCCGTTTGAAAGCATGTAACACATATGTAAGAGGGTAACACTAAAGAATCATACACTGAGTTCCACAAAGGAAATAATAAAATAAATTGAAAAACCTACTGATATCATTATAAAAGACTTCTATGGTTAGTATTGGCTTTTTTGAATTTTCTGGCATTACATTTCTTCTCATGTATTTAATCTTGGTTTTAGGAGCATATCAGATTGAATCTTTGTATGAATGTATTTCAAATACTCCTTTTTCTAGTTAAAAAAAAATATTGTTGATGGATCTTTGATAATTGTTGTTGGCCAATGAGATATTCTTATAGTTAAATTCCCCACACTTCAAATTTCTTCATGCATCTAAACTTTTCACCATTTTATCATCTATCCATAAGTTAATTATATATTCAAAATGTAATGTTATATTTCATCCTTCACATTATGTACTTTTTAAGAATAGGGCACAAGAATGATGATTGGACTTGATAAAGAAAGAGACAATATCTGCTATTTGAAAAATCTAATGATTAAAGGGGGCTCCAAATTGCTTGTATTACTCTTCCTTTCTTTTAAATCCAATAGAAGATATGGCTCCAACGCCTACATTTTGGCAATATTTTACTATTATTAAAAATATTAATATTGAAGAATTTCATTATGATAATTGCGAGTTATTATACAAGTGTATCAATTTTCTAATAAGAAAACAAACCTAAATTTTTTTCTCATTTATAGTGACATCTAAGGATCATCTTCTGCATCTAATCTTTTTAGGGTTTGTTGGTTTTTGTTTTTTATAGATGAACACACTCGTTTTTTTAGATCTTTCTATTAAAAGTTCAAATTGTTCTAATAAGAAAACAAACTCTCATTTTTCAAAAAAAATATTTCAAATCTATGTTGGTGGTCCATAAATTGATTATTTTTAATGGGATTGGGTTCAGAAGTCCTATATAACTCATGGTTAAGTTCTTTGATTTCTTTAACATTTCAAATAACATTATTCCAATAATATTTGGAAGTGTTGACTTTGTAGACATCCTCAAAATAAAAAAAAAGATGGGTTCAAGAATAATTAAAAGTAATTTTATACTTTACTATTTTACTCAAAAAGGGTATAAATGCTATCATCCCTCCACGAGAAAGGTATTTCTATTGTTGGCTACTGATGCCACTTTTAATGAGGCAGATTCTTACTTTATTGTTATTTAACTCAAAACCTAAATATTATTCACAAATAAATTCTTTCTCACATAACCCATTCTTAGCTGTCACACCAACAAACAACTCTACTCTAAGTTTTTTGCTTAAATCACATTGTGCTTTTAGCCATTCTAGGTTTATTAAAGGCGGGAGACATCGCAATCCACTGAATTCTAATCAAGAAACTCATTTATTTTTGCGTTGAATCCACTGAGAAAAACATTGCGCCAACAAAGATATAATAATTTAACCATACATGGCACTTTTTTTATTATCAAGAAATCTTTTTTTATCATTATTAATCATAACTTGCTAATCTTCATTTTTTTTTATTGCTAAAATCATCACTGTGGTTTAAATTGATGTGAATTAGGATAATGCTGTAAATTAATAAATGAAAGCATTTTAAATGTACAAGTTATGATAATTGGTGACTTTACCGAAGTGTAAGAAACTAATAGGATGCGGAATACAAATTCGACTGTTCACTAAAAACTTATAAGAATATACTTTTATAAAACTAGACAAGCGGCTGATGTCTACAGTCAAACATATGAGATATATTATCTTGATATATTTATTTCAGTTATTAAAACTAATGTTGTTTGAGTTATTTTATCATTAGATACTAATAGGGTAGGGATATAACAATTTAAGTTTAATAATGCGGTCTAAATGACGATCTAGAGGAAAAGTATGAAAGGAGCTCTCACTAGAATTTGGCTCAATACCTAATGAAAGCTATGCAACTAAATAAGGCATTATATATATTGAAGCCATCCCTAAGGGCATGGCTTTGAAGGTTTGTTAAGATAATTAACATGGATATAAATGGAATGAATACAACCATATGCTATTTGTAAAATATATGGCTTTACATTATGTCTTTGTACCACTAGTTTATTTCACCAACATCATCATGACATGTAGTAATTTGGAAAACTTGTAGACTTAAAAAAAGGTTACTTTTATAGTATTAAATTAATGAATTAGTTAAATTAAAGTACTTCCTTAAAATTGGGGTTGCACTCTTTTAACATGAGATATTTAGATCATAATAGAAATGTATGAGATGCATGATTGGGATGTAAGCTTTTTGAGAGCCCCATATAATTTAATTTTGAACTTGTACATGCTTCAGAAGACAAATAGTAGAAAAAATTCTTCTATGAAAAACTTTTGGGTTGACTTGTTTACTTATCAGGCTTGATATTGCCTAGATTGTTGTTGTAGAAGTTGATTCTAGTAAAATCCAAAAGAATCACACCTTAGGAATGTGCGTTAAATTTTACAATATCTAAATGAAGTTTAGATAGAAGAATGTTGGTCAAATTGGGAGTATCTTATACTTGAAATTTATCCAGATAAAGGATTATGGTTGGTAGGAGGCCAACTTCAGGATATTGCATATTCTTTGGAGGCAAACTCATGACTTGGTGAATTAAAAGTTAAAATCTAGTGGCTAGCTTTAGCACAGGAGACAAATTTAGAGCTATTGCAACCGGAAACAGTAAGCTAATATGGCTGAATTATTTTGAAAGATTTAGAGAAAGAGTGTACAAGGCTTTATTGAGGCAACAAATTAGCTATTAATATTATACATATTCTATGGCAACATGATCGAGTAAAATATATTAAAATTGATAGGCATTTTATTAATAAAAATCTAAACAATGGTCTACTATCTACTCCATTTGTTGCCATAGAAGGGCAACATGCAGATATTCTCTTTAAAACATAATCTGAAATACTATTTAATAAATTGGCATGCATGTTTGAAATACATAACTAATTCACATTTGTAAATCTCTAAATTGATAAAAAAGAGCAAGAGAAAAATAAGAATTTGATAAAACATTCGATCCTTGCTCTCGTAAAAGGTTATCACATGTGGACTATTCATCAATAACCAAAGTCTTATATAGAATTTTAACCACACATTTTTGGAAGAGAAGGTGCAAGTATAAGAACATAAAATAACAAAATTTTTTATGATTGCTGAATTATTGCTTTGCAGCTGATATTGATCTTAAGGTATGGGATAGATACTTGGGTTGTACATGTAAGATCCATGAATTACCTGCAAATCTTATTTAAGCTGGACACGAAGTACATTTAAAGGAGTGTACTTGACCATTGGTGCTGTGACCTCGGGCACAGAATTGTTTTTGTTCGTACCATATGCAAATTTTGATAGTAAGCTACTATCAGAAGGTTCCTTATGTAATTATTGGTTGTAATGCATGATAAATCCTTGAAATGTTCCGTAGTAATGCAGAAGGCTACAAACTGGGAAATGATAATCACTCTATGAATACAAAAAACTGTACTGACTCAATGTATTATAATAACTGAATTGATTCAGGTTGAGCATATGTTTTTGACTTCAACTGTATACCTTTATTTCTGCATCTTAGGCTGTTTAAGACTTCCTTTTGTTGGTCCCAATTTTTTGATGAGAGAGGTTGAAGATTGATGTTAGGATGATAATAAAGCTTCCTTGTATGATGTAGGACATTTATTTCCACATGCTTTTTTCTGAATTTTCAGCTCTTTTTATGGCTATAAAGATTAATGAAAAAGATTTGTGATCTTTCCTTTTGATTTTTGTATATGCGTGTGATGCATTTTCTGCTATGGTTTTTTAACATTTCTATTATTAATTTTGTTACTAGTACTATAATTCAAGAATCTTAATTATAAATGCAATAATTAATTCTTTTATTGTTCTCATGCAAATCATTCTTTCAACAACCGTATCTTGTAATTCCTTAGAATCTATGCTTGCGCTGTAATTTGGCGTTGGCTTATTATTTATCAGCCTTCTGCTTCAGCAGGTCTGGATGCTGTTTTGACAAAAACTTTCTTGTTGAACATGGAGTTGAAGTTTTAGAGGATCTGGTGATAACATTGGCTGATGCAGTTGCTTCCATATACCTGGAGCTTATTTCTGTTGACAGTGACTTATCAATTGAAATAAATTCATTGGGCTCACGGATATGCCCCCTTTCTACCCGAGCACTTCAGAGATTACGCAACGAGGTAAACGCACCACTTCTAACTGTTTTCAGCATTATCATCCATGTAAATTACTAAATTTTTGTACTTCATTGTTTGGATAACCGATAATCTGTCAACCATAGGCTACCAATGGATAAGGTTCATTTCCTTAAGAATAAAGTGCCAAAATAGTCCCCTAATCGCTTACATGCGGCCATTTTATTCCCTAAGTCTATAAAAGTGCCCAATTAGTCCCCTGACTCTTTATATTGGGTCTGAAATTGTCCTCATGGAGGACTATTTGATCCACAATTTCAATAATATGGGGACTAATTTAGCACTTCGATAGATTCTGAGACTCTAAAGGCCTCATGTAAATAGTCAGAGGGCTCTTTTGACTACATATTTCTTTAATTTACTTGGTAAGAGGCAGATGACTTGGTTATGCAATATCTGTTGTGTTCTTTTTCATGTTCTAGAGCTACAAGTTCGGTTCAGTTAGAACCTTCTAGGAAAATCAAGTTTAACTTAGAGGCTATCATTTTGTTTTTAAGGTTTTTGTTTCTCAAGACCTATTAGAATTCTATATTAAATCGTATTGTGTTTGAATGAGCTAAAACTATACTATATCTGGTTAATACAAATGCATCACAGGTCAGCCTTGGACCGACGCCTCATTTTCCTTCTGTCCATGCCAAGCCTGAACTTTTATTTAGAAAATTTACATACATACGACACAATTCTTATGTAGTTACATATCTAACACCTAAAGTTTGATATTTACATTTATAACACTTTAATATTATAAATCTATGTACGAAAATGTTTTTTTCACTTCTAAAGGGTTAGTAATAGGGATATTTTTGATATAATATCAAAGATTTAAGTTTTATCTTTGTAAATACGAAAGTTTAGGAATTAGATATTGTAAATATATAAGAATTGTGCGGTATGTATGTAAATGCCCTTTTTTTTTTCTGATTTGCTGAGATTGGGCAGTTCTTTGTCTGAGGCTGTCACTGTCGGCATATTAATATTATTATTTTATGAGCTTTAACAGTTTAGTCAGCATGCAGTTTCTTAATTTCTCGCCTTCCAGAATGTGTTTTTTATACTGCTATGTAATTTTGTTTTTATATTCTTCTGATTTGTGATCAAATTATTAGGTTTTGTTGAAACAATGGCTACAACAGAACTTTGAATCAGTTGTCTCTTTGTATGAGGACCGCTTTGAGTTATTTGTCTTGAGCAGGCTAAAGATGGGCGAAGAACTCGAGAACCAAACTAAAACATCTATTTGGAAAAAACTTGCCTTTAGCAAGCGAGCAATATCGTCCGCATCGAATTGTGTTCAGATCAAAACAATTTCTTTGACTGTGAAACGTACCAAAGAGCTACAAGCTTTGACTGGATGGTAAAATTATCCACCTTTGCTAGAATTGAACTATATCTTGGAGTCATTCATATGATATATGCATTACTGACATATCAGTCTGGTTCATTATGACATGATAAAGATGCTTAAACTTGCAAATATAGGTCAAGATTGGAGTTTTGAGAAATCATGTTTATTATGAAAAAAGGTTGGGGCATTTACAAACATACCACCCACTTTTTATATATTTACATTTGTAACACCTAAACTTTACTTTTTAAATTTATGCCACCCAAATATTTCATATCACCTTAAAGATACAGCTATTTTAACTTTTAAAAAGTGAAAAATGGTATGTATGCAAGTCTTCTAGGTTCTCAATTAACATGCAAGTAGTCTTGGTTGCAGGAGATACTATTTCAGCTTGTTTTTGGAATTCTCTGATGTTGCGATGCCATTGGTGAAAGCTGTTTTTGAAAAGGCAAGGAGTGCAGTATCTTTCTTTCTTATGTGCATGATTGGTAGGTCTTTAGGACTTGTTTTCTCTGGGATAAGGCAGTCTTTGGGTTGGAAATAAAGTCTTTTTTTTTTATTCAAAATTTTTGCACAGCTTATTGTAGCGCATCAAATTTCTTTGTAGATTGGGAAAGTGATTCATAAATCGTCTCAAGTTCTTTTTTTAAACAAGGCTACTTGGTTATGAATTTTTGCAAGACAACTGCCAAATTCATTCTTGTAATTCTACAGGGGCAAATCTTTCAAAATCTAATGTAATTCTAACAATTGCTCTTTTGCTGATTGCCATTTGCCAATTCAATTTCTGGTTAATTTTCTACTTTGAAGTTTTAGTTGGTTCGACACAGTTTATGTAAATAATGTTTTATGACGTCTATTAAGTTCTTGAGTAGATAAAGGAGTATCATACCGTCCATACCTACATATAAAAAGTGTGTTTTGTGTGTTGTCTCCAATATTGCTTTTAGTGTAATCTTTTGCTTGAAATAAGGTCTACCAAGTCAAGAATTACTTGTGAACAATTTAATCAATGTGTATGTTACGACTAGGGGTGTAAACGAACCGAACACAAACGAACAAAGCTTGTGTTCGTGTTCGGTTCGTTTAAAATTTAGTTTGTTTGAAATAAGCTCGTGTTCGTTTCTTAACGTGAAGTCACTGTTAGTGTTCATCCCTAATATTAATATATAAAAATAATACTATATATTAATTATATAACTTATATTATATAAATATACAATATCTATATTAGTATATTACTACTATAGTATATTAATATATTATTATTATTATTTTATTATATATTATAATTTATAAAATTTAATGTTTTAAAATGTAATAATTTTTTTATATATAATTATTTTATATTATTTTATATTTCAAACAATAACTATTCGAACACGAACGAACACATCACTGTTCGAGTTTGGTTCGTTTAACTAACCGAACGAAAAAAATTTGTTCGCGTTTGTCTTGTTTACTTATCGAACGAATCAAACACGAACTCATTGACGAACTGAACACGAACTGTTCGCGAACAACGAGCTTTTTTGACAGTCCTAGTTACGACAAGTTTTTATATTATAGGGATGCTTAGTTCAGCATCAATGATAGATTTAAATACCAAAGATCATGAGCATAGTTGTGATTCTAGAGTTATCCTGGAAATTAATTGTTTAAAAATAGTTTTGATGAGTTGAAAATGAGTGTATAGACAGACGTATGAGCTTATCAAGCTCTCCTTCTCTTCATCTCTTGATCTGTCTTAATACTGTAACATCTAGATCTTTTTAAGACTGCAAAAATCATTAATGATGATTGATTATTAATGTTATGAGATGAATTCTCCTTGATATAAATTCATGTCATGTTTATATTTAAAGTATCCCATAAACAACTCTTCAAGCTTCTTGTGCTTGTAAGGATACTGGAGAAGTTCTAAGTAATTCTTTCTTCAAATTTAGAGGGTGTTTCTTCTCTCTAATGTAAGGGGACAAAATCTTAAATGTACTTGTATGTATGTTGGTTTTCCCCCTTGTGTGCGTTCCGTGGCCTATTGGTAGAGCAGCCTCTCTAAAGGTCATAAGCCCCCTCAAGCCACGGGTTCGAATCCTCTAGTGGCGCAGTGTCGCCTTAAGCCAGATGGTACTTGAATTATTTGCACATCGGTTTGCCCCCAAACGTAGCGGTGGTTGAGCCCATTGGGTGGGTTGGGGAACTCACGACCTAGCCTATTCTTTAAAAAATAAATAATAAAAAAAAGAAATGTTGGTTTTCCCCCCCTTTAAATTATGGAGCTTCTATTTGCCATAGTCTTGTTATCTACAAAAAAATTAAGAGCCTCTCCTTGTGATGGTATTGAATTTTGTTTTTCTTTTTTGTTCTTTTTTTATGACTTCATTGTAGCAATAAAAGCTTTGGGTTCCATTGGAGTAGATTATCATAGAAAGTAAACGTAGTCTTTGTAATTCTTTTGGAAGGGTGGGGACTTGTTGATTACTAAAATTCAATGTAAATTTGGATTGATCATACCTCAAATCATGGGTGCATTTATAGTGGTGGCATTGAGGACATACCTCATTGGCAAATCTTCTTCGACCTTGCCGGGCAATATCGCGAACTCGCATCTCAAATCCCTTACTATAGATCTCCAAATCTATGGCATCTCTTCATGCATATGCGCTTCGAAATCTTTTATAAACTCCTCATCTTTTACATGCTGATAATTCTATAAATGCTCCCTCTAGCAAGCTACTATCAGTGTTGTTTTTTAGATTACTGTTACAGTTGTGTTTGGCTATTTTGTTTTGTTGACATTTTCTAGTAATTTTTGTGATGATAAATTATTTCTTACAACCAGTTCTATTAAAATTTGAAATTATAACAAAATTGTTACTTAATATTTTAGAAAATTGCATTTATATTGTTAGCAATAATTAAGAAAAAAATGTTTTTTCTATGACAACTTTATAACTAAATTACTTTCCTTAATTTATTATTTAAGTTTTTATAAAGTGTGATAATTTTGAAATTATTAATATAACATAGTACTGGTTAAATAAAATATATTAATTAAATATTATAAAAATCAAACAATTTATATCAATGAACTTAAAAGAGATTAAAAGAAGCAGTTTTATATCTAAGCTATTATGTTTATTAAATTGTTTTATAAATTATTAATTAATGATTAATAACAATATTGAATTTCACTAATTATGTTTTAATTAACATGATTAGAAATGATAAAATTTTAATATTTAATCAAATGAATACAAAAAATAAACATATTGACTAAAAACATAAAATTAGCCTTAGTAATTAATGATAGTTAATTAAAATTTCTGGCTTAAGCTTGAATTGATATTAACTATTAATTCCAAGAGCGACTCCAATCTTTCACCTATTAAGCTTAGTTCAAATCGAGCTAAGAATAAAGTGTCATTTATTCTGATCTTAAGATATTGTCCAATCAGTTCAAGGTTGGATCATCAATAGACTCGTGTAATTGGTATGCCATTTACTTGATCACTATAGCCGTTCAGACTAAGGGTGTAAACGAGCCGAACACGAGCGAGCCATGCTTAACTTTAGAGGGGATTATGATTATTACTTAACTAAAGAAGTTGAGGTAATTGATGAGAGAGATTTCATGAAAATTTTGTTTTCAAAAACATAAAACGATAGATAATAAGTTATACCAAAATTTTTATGTGAACATATATATATAGATATAAATATATATATATATATAGATATATATATATATATATATATATATCTTAAAAAGAATAACCGGAGGGTATTATATGAGCCCCCAACCACCCTCATGTGCCTCAACACCGACAAACTGGTTAGAGGGGATTCAAACCGATGATTTAAGAAGACTTACGACTTATAGTCAAACTGACTATCTCAACATGCGAACATGATGATACCAAAGTCGGTTCAAGCTAAGTCCAATCAAATCCAAATCATTCTATTAAAACACATTCAGAGGCTTCAAAACATTAATTTCACGGTCAAGCAAACCCTAGATTTGACGAACTGATAATCAAACTAAGAATCTTAATGAGAGGAATCCAACGAGCCTAAGCTAGCTTAATTTTGTGGTCATTAAGGATTTAAATCATTTAAAAAAATCTTGTGATCCAAGAGAATCAAATGTGCATGTTCATCAGGTGGTATGGGAGTTATTGGTCGAATGACCAAATTGTCCCTCTCCTGGAGCCTATAAATAAACTCGCTCTTTTCACTTGGGTGGGGTTGATTTATCGCTTCATAATCTAAATACAATTTTTGTACCTAACACCTATATTAAAGACCCGCTGGTAACCACCGACCTTTCTAGCCACTGAACACCATCGAAAACCTTTGTTGTCATCGTCCACTGCCACCGACTACCAACAACCTGTGACCCCTGCTTGCAAATGTAGTAGTCCTTATATGGTCTTTGTGCTAAACACATGTATTGAAGATCAAATGATAACCACTAACCTCCGTATTCATTGACCATCGCCTATCACCACCGACCACTACGAGTCAACCATCATCAACCATCGCTGGCTGTCACTGATAAGTGACAACCAGTGACCCCTATTTGCAAACATTGTAGTATGAATATGGTCTTATGCCTAACATCTTATTGAAGATATATCAAGAAACCACTTGCCTCCATAGTTGCCAACCACCATCAACCACCATTAACCACCACCTATTATTGCCAACCACCAACCTTCGATAATCACTATTTGTAACTGTTATAATCAAAATACGACATTGGTAACCAAGTGTAGCTGTTGAAATAACCAATTATGACCTTTATGGTTAACAACTACTATTTTAATTTCTAATTACGATCTGTTTCTAACTGCTACTATTACGACCATCAACTATAGCCATTATGACCAAATACTGTCGTTATGGTTTCCAACTGGGATCCCTGTGACCAACAATCGCTATCGTAGCTACTAAATTTATCATTTTATGACCGTAAACTGCCTGCCATTATTGGAGCACCAACTACAATCTTCATAGCCAACTATTGCCACTTCAACAACCAACTAAGGCTTTTGTAGCCGACTACTATAGTTACAACTTTCAACTATGACATTTGCGGCAAACTGTTGCTATTACAACCATTGACTACTGTTTTTATATTCAACTAATGTTTTTGTAACAACCAACTACGACCTTTGTAGCCAACTACTATGGGTACAACTTCCAACAAAAGCCTTAGTGGCCAACTGCAACTATTGCAACCATTAACTACAATCTTTTATGGCCAACTACTGTATTTGTAGCAACTAACTACGATATTAATGGCTAACTACTACTGTTATAGCTTCCAACTACGACTTCTGTGGCCAATTACCGCTATTACAACCCAAGACTATGTGACTTACTATCACTTTTATAGCTACATTTTTTGTAGCCTAGTTATGACTATTATAACTACATTACTATTGCACATATGTGATTATCAATTTTTTAATTTCATATTATCTAATTCAGGGGAAGATTGGACCAATGCACTTACAATTGCATAGTAGATTAATTTGATAGCGCTAGACCCCATAGTTTTTTCCTTCTAGGATTTTTTCATGTAAAAGTTATGGTATTTCTTTCTGCTACTTTTCTTTTATCTGTGTGTCTGCTAGATCATCCTACAATGCAAAGCTATTAAATTCCTGCTCTATCAATATAAATTTTCCAACTTGCAACACCTACAATCAAAGCAATGACAACACATGGCTAGCAATGTATCCTAATAAAATACAAAGAAGCACATAAAAATTTGATCAAAACAAAAATACAAGCAAATCTCAATAAAATGTCAACATTATAAGTGGAATGACTAATCTAAGATCCAAATGTTTGCCTCCATAAAAGCAAAACAATGACGTACGAAGTTCCATCTAAAACTGGTGAGCATCACTTTAAACATTAATTCATTCAATGAGGAAAAGTGATCCTTCCAAAGGAGAAATTGAAAAGAGCAAAATAATCTCAAAATTAAGGTTTTTTTATTAACCACATAGATTATTAAGGGCATGCAAAGAAGGGATGTTATGTGCTCTAATGCATGGTATATTGGATTTATATAAAATGAAGAATCCCAACATACTATGTTCAAATGATCATTAACAAGATTTTCAGAAATATCAAGACATGCTATAAAAAGACAACATACATTTTTGCAAACAATAAATTAACACACCAGTAATAACAAATAGTGTAACACAAATTTTATAGATAAAAGTAAAAAAATAATGATATATTTTGTAGTGATTATACTATTAAAAGGTTATATAAATAAATATCAAAATTTAAATATTAGATAAGTAAGCGCATGAAAACTATATGATATATAATCAGCACCCTAAAGGGCTGTTTGGCAGCTTCTTTTAAGAAGGATTTATGCAGGATTCACACTTAACCCTGAAAAACAACAAAAAAAAAAAAAAAACAATCACATAAATCTTACATATTCTTAAATCCCATTTTGCCTGTGTTTTGTCTTAAATTCGAGATTTAATAAATCCCTTAAGAGGCAAGATTTACGGGATTTAGAGAAGTTAAAGTTTGTTGGAAGAGAGATTCAGTGAATGCGATTAAAATTGTCAAATAATTTTTTTTAAATTTATTAAAATTTATCTAGTAATATTTTAAATAATTTTCAGAATTTAATCCTTTAAAAAATTCATAAATCCAGTTTTAATGGATTTAAATCCTACTTGCAACCAAACAGCCCCTAAGAGTTATGTCTAGAGTAGGAAAAAATGTTACATCCGTACTACGCACGTAGAAGTAACGTGTGTAGCTAATGAAATCACGCCACGACATCCCACGCGACAGGGAAAAAAAAACGGCGCAGTAACACGAGAAATATTCCCCCCTGTGTTATTCATATGTTATTGCGTGTTATTAATGTGTTGTTGATGTGTTATTGTGTTATTATAACATAAAAAATATTCTCATGACACAATAACACATGAATAACACACAATAACACCTGAATAACAAGTGAGAATATTCTCCCACGTGTTATTGATGTGTTATTGTGTTATTGTGTTATTATAACATCAAAAATATTCTCAGGACACAATAACACATTAATAACACACAACAACACATGAATAACACGGGGGAGGGGGCATATTCCCGTGTTACTGTACCGTTTTTTTTTCTGTCGCACGGAATGTCGTGACGTTAACACATAAATTACACACAATAACATCTGAATAACACGGGAGAATATTCTCTCACGTGTTATTCATTTGTTATTGATGTATTATTGTGTTATTATAAATCAGAAATATTTTCAAGACATAATAACATATGAATAATACATAACAACCCATGAATAGGAGGGCATATTCCTTGAGCTTTTTTTCTTTTTTTAATCTGTCGCAGGGAATGTGGTGACGTGATTTCATCCTGCGTACGATGCAATATTTTTTCCTTAGTGGGGGCGGATAAGGCTGCTTAGCTGCTTCAGTCATCTTCCTTCCACTGCTGCGTGCCAAACCTCCTCCCATTTCATCCTTCTCTCGCTTTCCATGGTGGAAATTTCGAGTGCTTCCTTCACTTCATTCCTACCCAAATTACCTCAGCTCCCCTTCCTCCCAAAATTCCATGGCTTCGCGGCCTCCGGCCCCGCCGCCCACCGCCGTATTCGCTGCTCGATCTCCGCCGAGCCGATCCCCTCGGAAACCAGCAGTACAACCATCCCGTGGGGCTGCGAGATCGAGTCTCTCGAAAGCTCTTTTGCGCTGCGGCAGTGGCTTTCGGAGTCGGGCCTTCCTCCCCAGAGATGGACATCCGGCGAGTTGACGTCGGAGGGCGTGGCCTCGTTGCCCTCAAGAGCATTAGAAAGGGGGAGAAGCTCCTCTTTGTGCCTCCTTCCCTCGTAATTACCGCAGATACGGTCTGTTTGACACTCCTTTCTATTTAGAGCAAGCCTTGCGAGGATTAAAACCTAAGAATTGTTTGACCTGATCAATGGTAAATCTTGCTAAATTCTTGTGAGAATCTATGAATTTATTAAAAATAAACCATGAATCTTAGTATTAACAGGGCTGAAATGAACTGTATCAAAATAGTAGGATTTGAATTCTCAAAATTTACATGATAAGATTTTTATTAGATCTTGTTTAAATCCTGCCCAAAATAAGATGCCAAGAGTCCCCAAGTTTCTAAATTTATGTGCTTTGTAAACAGTTTTGGGATCCTGCATCCATGATTCCACGATTTTCATGAATGAAAGATTGTACAACGGAGGCAAGATGAGAATTTATTTATTTTTCTTAGATTTTGAATGATTTGTGCAAGCTTTTTTAAAATATTTTTTTTTTCATGAAGCGTGAAATAATTATGTGCATCTTCTATTTCATTTCCAACACGAGGGCTTGTAGCTTTGGAGTTCATGACAAAACACATACCATTTCACATTGTATGAAACTTATGAGTTCTTATGTCACTATGTTGAAGAGGTCCTGTACTAGGCTAGTGAATGAATAGTGCATATGGGGTTAAGATAGCTTATCATGGAATCACTTCTTAATTTTGTGTAGAGTTAGGATTTTGGGGCTATTATTGACTCAATAATGAGTTTTAAACCCTCCAAATTTTACCTTTATGCTAGTATATCTTGATAATTAATAGGCCTTGAGACATACAAAAGACCTGAAATAGATAAAGGTGAGTTGGAATGTGTTACAATATTGGGTTAGTGTTGATTGTTCCGTTAATTTTCTGATATTATTGTGCTTTAATTTTCTTGCAAATAATTTCTTAGCCAGTCTGGTAATGTTTTCCTTTAAAAAAAAAGGCTTAATTTTTGTTCATTCATTCCAAACTACTTATGAGATGCACTGCTTTATACCAATTTATTTATGTGAATAATGTACGAGGAATGTGTTTACCATTTTACCTTGTTGCATTTCCAATGTAACTCCTCTTTATAGGAGTGGACCAATACGGAAGCAGGTCATGTGATGCGGAAAAATTCCGTTCCAGATTGGCCATTACTTGCCACCTTCTTGATCAGTGAAGCAAGTCTTGGGGATTCTTCAAAATGGAGTATTTACATTTCAGCCTTACCTAGGCAACCTTACTCACTGCTGTACTGGTATGTAAGAGAATTTAAATCTGAGTAGAATTTGAAATTAAAAGGAAGATAGAGCTACAAATGATGACAATGTCATATAGAATGCAATTTACTTTTTGTTTCTTCCAGGAATTTAATTTTAGATGTCTTCTCCACAGAATTTATATATCATTGCAGGACACGCGCCGAACTTGATATGTATTTGGTAGCTTCACATATCAGGGTGAGAGCAATAGAACGGGTTTCTGATGTAACGGGAGTGTGAGCAATTATTCGTTCATTTATTTTATTGTTTTGTTAATACTGTGTCCTTTGTGCATTTGTCTCATTACCTTCACCTTTTTCTTTTGAGGACTTCCAAGTTTTTTTTTTTGATGTGTACATGTAGATATAATGATTTAAGGGCCAGGATATTTTCGAAGCACCCAACTGTTTTTCCTGAAGAGGTATTAATGTAATTTTCTTAAACTTATGGACTCATCAATTTATTGTTCTATTATTTCATTTAAATCATACTTATAAATTTTGGCTAACTGCCAAAAGTTGATGCAATCCTAGAGTAAATTTCAGTGACTTCTATTTAAGGTGTCTGGCCAAATCATTTACTATCAATTAATCTTTGCGACAATTTCAATGTTCTAATGGTTATTCAATTTAAAAATTTTAAAAACATTAGTTCTATCTAGCCATGATCAGTACTTGTATTTTGTTTCAGTTATTTAATCTGGAGACATTCAAATGGTCCTTTGGCATTCTGTTCTCACGTTTAGTAAGTTTTTATACATTGTTCTGTCAATCCAGTAAATTTTTCTGGTCCGTATATAGGATTCCTATTTTTGGTTTTATTGGCATGATTGATTAGGGATATAAATTCATGAACTTGATTTTATTTTCATATTCTAGGTTCGTTTATCGGCTATGGACGGAAAGGTTTCCTTAGTTCCTTGGGCCGATATGCTTAACCATAGTTCTGAGGTATCTGTTACAGGCATGAAATTTTAAATCAATTTTCTGACATTGCACTGGAATGTTTGCCTATGCGAAAGGAAAAAAAGAAAATTCTGCAGTTTCTATTAGATGCATGGAATATGTGATCTTTTTTTTTTTTGGTTAGTTGTACTGGAAAGATGTATGATGAAATTATAATTAGTACCTTTTTTGTCATCTTCAATTTTTATTTGTTATCAGCGATGTCTATTTTTATGATTGCAATTTTTACTTGAAAATTATGATGAACTTGCACAATGTTTTTATTTATGAATTTTTGTAATCTGTGTTTCCTTTTTCTGAGTTTCAGGTGGAAACGTTCTTAGACTATGACAAATCATCAAGAGGAATAGTATTTTCCACTGATAGAGCTTATCAATCAGGTGAACAGGTAAACGGTTTTTTAGTTTGCTGTAATTGGGGATATATTGTCTTATCAGATGTAACTTTGGTTGAAAACAGATGTTGGGCTGGAAAGAAGTTTTTCTTATTCCACAAATTTTTTGATAAAGACAGCTTAATGATTGATTCAGGAATGGCATAAGAAAATATTTACAATGATATAAATAATTACAATTTCAAAAATAGGTTATAGATTTCCTTCTTTACCATGAATCTCTAGGATCCTATTCCTTTCCTCATATTGAATTTGTGGGATTTTTATTTCCATCTTTCACGATAATTCGTTAATTCCAACAATAAATTCATAGCATATGCACTTCTTTTAATGCTCTCCCCCTCAAGCTTGTGAATAGATATTTTTCATTCTTAAAAGTGCATTGTTGAATCACCTTTAGCACAAAAGGTTGCCGCAGCAAAGGCCACGAGTGCAGTTGGATGCAACTCTCCGCCGGGGTCCCACCGGGACCCATGGTGTTTTCCTCAGGCCATACTACTTCGAGTCAATCTTCTCCTACCCTGAATAACACGTCATCCTGTTTCGTTTACCGCCGCTCGTTCCAAACCTGCAAATGTCTCATAATTTCCTCTAGATGTCGTCGCTCGAATTCGCTCTCGATTTTGCTCAATCCTGCCTGCTTCTGTTTTTACATTCATCCAAATGTCACACCATTCTTTTCAAGTACCGCTGCTTGAGTTGCTCCTTACTCCTTCGCTCGATTCCGCAACTTCAGGTCCGCCTAAAGAAGCAACAATATTCTGATGTAGCACAAATCCTTTAAATTGTTGTCGCTCACATCCCCTCCAGTTTGGGAGCTTTCTTCGCTCGATCTCGTCCCTCGATCTCGTCACAGCATCGATGAGTTTGCGTGAAACTTCACAATCTTCATCATTTCTTCTAGGATCGTGAAACTTCCTTCCATGGATGACAAACACTCCTCCATGGCCGAGAAATACTCCTCTATTTCATATATGATATTGACCACATCTTCCTCCAATTTCTGCTCTTGGATATGTCATTACTCCTAGGACGGGTAATCACGAAGACAAAAATCTTCTGTGTCTCGATCCCGTCGTTGACAAATCAGACTATTTGGTTACGGATGCGTCCTCTGTACATCACGATCTTGTTAGGCTTCCCAGCTAGCTAGAACCGCGACCGTCTTTATATAGTTGCGATCCTACTACCCCTTGGCTTCCCAACTAGCTCTATTTGTGACTCTATCGTGATTTTGGCATCCCGGCTAACTCTAATCGTGATTGCATCGCAATCCTGGATGTTGATCCTTGATGCTCCCGCTGGCTCTAATCATGGTTGTATCGCGAATGCATCCCAGCTAGCTCTAATCATGAATTTATCCACAATCCCGACTTCAATTCGTGAGGTTTTGCCACTCACAATTTAGTCGTTGCTTCCCATCTTGCCAAAATCACGATAGTTTCACAACTTAGGGCACAAAAGCGATACCTCTATGCTGTGTTTCGATGTTTGGTCTCCCAAAAATTGAGCTCTGATACTAATTTGTTACAAACAGAGAGGAATTTCCATAAAAATTAGGGTATAAATAATATATTTTATTCCGTCGATATCAAATCAAAGCGATATAACTCTGAATGCATAAATATAAGCACCTGCAATTCGAGAGGTAGACGGTCTCCCAAATCTAACCCTAACACCTATAATTCAAGAGGTAGGTGATTTGTCCCAAATCCCAAGCCTAAGAATTAAAACAAAAAAACCCATAACATCCTTAACCCTAACCTATAATCCTTATGTATACCAAACAATAATAAATAACAAGTGATTAAATTGTCCATAGGCTCCGGTGTAACACTATAGCACATAGAGGTGAATCTTCTATTAGCAGTTCAATTCACATAGTCAGCACCTTTGTAGGTTTCAAGTTCCAACTTTTTTTGTTTGTTCTAAACAATTCCTCTTTCAAAATTAGCTTTTATGTAATGAAGAATTCAATAGACAACTAAAACCTTTAATTGAATATTTATAGGCTCATGCTTGAATTGACTTAACCCACTCACTACATAAGCTATATAAATGATCATGCTTGCAAGTTATATAAGTTGTGCTTCTAACCTTTGTTACATTTCCATTTTCACCTTAGGGTCTTCTTTTGATTCTCATAATCTATGATTTAGCACGTATGCGGGTCTAGAAGGTACATTTTCTATTTCTTTAAGTAGATTAGTGACATAATTTTGTTTGATATGAAAATCCCTTACTGTGCGTGAGCTGCCTCAATTCCTAAGAAAACCATCAATTTTCTTAGCTGTCATATTTTGAATTCTCTAATCAAACACTGCTTTAAAGACTCTTTTTGTGATATTATTTCGCAGTACAGTCTTCAACATTTACTAATAAATCATGATTTGTGTTCAAGTGTTTAATGTTCTCGGTGTGAATGTGATCACCATTGCTTGTAACATGTGCAAATTGAATAAATTGGCATTCCTTTTTTTCTTAAGCAAACTTAGCAAAGCTAAAATTCTGGCACCTCTTTCTAGTTTATAAATATAATATTTCAAACCGGTCCATTTGTTTGAATTTTCCAGTGCCTTGGAAGATCAGCTAGCATAGTGTCTAATGTTATGCTTAGTAATCCTTATCTATTATTTTAAATGAAATCATGGTATATATGACGTTCTACCTTCAAGCAAAGCAAAAAAGTGCTATGACGGTAACCTTTTCTCAATAATACATATATCAGCTCAAATTACTATTAGGAGTTTTTGGTTTCATTTTCTTCTTGCTTAATTGATTATTTTATGGTTTTGAAGGTATTTATTTCTTATGGCAAAAAGTCCAATGGAGAATTGTTGCTTTCATATGGTTTTGTTCCAAAAGAGGGCACAAACCCAAATGATTCAGTTGAATTGTCCTTATCTCTCAAGAAGAATGATAAATGTTACAATGAGAAAATCGACGTCTTCCGTAAACATGATCTCTCCATGTAAGTATTTAGCCTCGGGCTATTGTTCCATTTACTGTGTAATGATGGTGATCTCCATGCTTGCTACTAATATCAAGAAAATTTTTTCCTAGAATGGTTATATAATTTTTATGCGATTGTGTGATTAGATAATTTAGTATTTATTTTCAGTTTTACTAAAGTTAATAACTTGAAATGACCACGGTTTCTTCTGATTAATCTAAATTCCTTTGGTACATGATTAGGGTGTAAATGTGCAAGATTATTGTTTGGGTTCATCTTGTGTTGTTAGAGAACATCAAGATTGAAAGTCTAACATTTTCTACTGTATGTAAACATATACAAGCATGCGTGCATCCCCAATCATTTATGACTGAGTGATTGTTAAGTTGAGCACAATAGATTTTGGTAGGGTGTAAATTTGCCACATTGCCACTACTTTTTGTAACATCAACACTTCTCTTTTATTTTCATTTAATGGGATGAGGATAAGTGGGTGGGGAGATTGATGTTGGAGTTGGGGTGTAGGTGGTGCTTAGGTTTTTATATACTTATGCAAGGTCTAGATTAAGCTAGTTAACTTATTAATTTAAATTGTCTTTATTTTATTAGTCAATTTTTATTTAAATTAGGTAGAATTTATCTTTTTTTGATGACCTTTATTTAAGAAATTTTCTTATTGGTTAACATTCGTTTTTCGTTTCATTTAGATGATTGAAATTGTTTTTAATTTGGATTAGATGATATGTTATGTTTTAAATTTGAATTGTACGTATTTCTTAATTATTATGCATTGAAATAAAGATTTATTTATTTATTAGCTTTTTCTTGTTATTCTGTGGAGCGTGATTGGGTCGATCAATTATCAACTCAGAGCTTGCAATTCAGCGATCAAGCTTAGCGATGAGTTTGCCAGGGGTACGAGAGATTTTTTTTTTTAATGTACATAGCGCCTCAAAGCTGTGATCGGAGTGCTACTGTATCAACATCGTGGCACTACTATAGCATCACCGAGGAGCTCTCCTTGTAGCGTTGCAACACTACTCCTGGAAAAAAAATTGTGTTGAAACTCGAGCATGGCGCCTTAGCGCTACATCGAAGCGCACAATGCTACTTCCTAATCAAGAGTAGTTTCGTGCATGTTTTGGCGGCTCTTTTTTGTAGTTGAACATGAATAATAAAAAGAGGCCCGTAGAGAGTCATTTGTGACTTTTGGTTGCATGTTCTGCGGTTTTCGCTGGGGATTTTATATTCTTTTGTGCAAGGAGTGGACTGTGAGTATCATTGTGTATCCAAATTGTGAAGAGACTTGAGTATGGTGTACTTGTTTCATAGTGGATTTCTTGGTGTGGTGTGGCTCCGTGATTATTTCCCGTTCTCGTATTTTTCCACATTCAATGTGGTGTTTTCTTTTTGTGTGTGTTTTTGTTTAAAGTTTTGCTTTGGATCTCTTGCATTGGTTTCCGCAATATATATTCCCCAACATCTCTCTTTTTCTATCCCTCTTAAGTAGAATTTTTTACCTTTCTTTCTCTTTATCCACATGCTCTCTTTTGATTGCAAGAGGCATGGTTCTTGAAATTATCTATTTTATCTCTTCTATGGCTATTCAAGTGTGAGCTCTCCCCATAAGTTTATTTGATAAAAAAAGAACCCTCCCTTTCGGTCCTCTCTTTCTCCTTTCCTTATTTCTTCACCTCAATGGGCCATATTAAACAAAAATCAAGAAGAAGAAGAAGAAGAATATGATGAAAAAGGTGATTTACTTTTATAAGGCCTCCATTCAAATCTGATTGTGCAGTAAGAGGAGGTTTCTGGAATTAAACTGGAGAACTGAGAGATATGTCATAGTTCATTTTCTGAAAACATAAGACTAGACCGTCCTTCTTACATATCAACACCCAAAATTGATCCCACACTTAAATTACTTTGGCTGATGCATGAATAGGTGTATTTCACTTTAAAAAGATGTTGATGGTGGTATTTTTGTATGTGATGTTAAAGATTTCAATGCTATGCATATAAATATGAATGTTTATGTGTTAGATATGTAAACATATCGGAATCGTTTGGTATGTATGTAAATGCCCCATTGTAAAATTACCACAACTTAAAACTTCAGAGCTGTACGCTTCTGTCACTGTCACTGCACTTTTACTCTTGACATTGATGTTTAGCTTAAGAAACTATTTCTATTGATTTATTATAGTAATATTTATCCTGTTTTTGAACATTTGAACATTGTAAATATTGACATATGATGATTGCCCCTGTATTAAATGAGCAGGCCTCAGCAGTTTCCTTTGCAGATCACTGGCTGGTCCCTGGAAATGATGGCGTATGCTTACCTTGTTGTTTGCCCCTCAGATATGCGGCATCGTTTTGATGAGGTTTCATTGCCCCATCTCATTAGATATAGTACTTTCTAGCGATTTTTATAACGGTTGTGTCTTTACTTTTGGGAACTTTAAAACAATTTGCTGAAAAAGTATAGTAATTTTTGTTTTTATTCCTGTGAGCAGCGCCATTCAAATTTGCTGATAGGCAAACTCGTTTTGTTTTAGGAGACGTTTGTTTTGTGGTAGTAGTGTAAGTTAGGGAATGCACGAGTACTGGTTAAAATAATTTTTTAATAAAAAAAATTAGGCTCATTTTGTAAACAACTCTTAAAAAATTTTAGTTCATTGAATATTTTTTATTACTAATCAATCGCTTTAATTATTTCAATTCTGTTGTATTTAATTTACAAGGCACTTGAAATACATATGTATCCTAAATACTTAATCAAGCTCTACAACAATCAATAACTACTGGTTAAATAAACAAGTGCCATTTACATATACACCACTTTGCTTTCTTACATTTATACAGGTAAAAATTAAACTTCAGGTGTTAGATATATAAATATATATGAATTGAGTGGTATGTATGTAAATCTTTCAATAAAAAAGTAATGATGTCTATATAGCTAAGGAGGCTAGATTTATATCATTTAAGATCTGCAAACATTCATGCTGGTTCTATTTCCATGTCTTCTGGAAGGTCAAGTTTAAGAGCTTTTGATCAGTTTTTATCTCTAATATTTGCAGATGGCTGCTTGTGCAGCGGGCAAAATTAAGTCAAGAAATGGAATAAATTATCCTGAACTTGAAGAGCAAGCTCTACAATTTATATTGGACTGTTGTGAATCCAGCATATCGAAGTATTCTAAATTCTTAGAGGTACATGACTTTTTAACTATTTTAATGAGGAAAAAAAGTAATTGTATCAGGATAATCTGATGCATTTTTTGCATCAGAATGAGTCTGTTTTCTTGCCACATTATTATTTTATGTTTCAAATGTAATATCTTAGTACAACTAAAATATTAAATCATTATGCAAATATAGTTACCTGAACTATTAGACATTCATAATATTTTTTAATAATGCTTATACTTATGAATGTCTAATAGTATTTTAGCTATATTGTCTAATAACTTAGATATATTTGTATAATAGTCTAATTAAATTGTTTAATATTTTAATTATATTAAAGATAATTAAAACGAATAGTTCTATCTTGATTCAATATTCTGATTTAATTTTCTTTCTATTTGAATAGAAAATGATCCTGCTTATTTTCACAATTGCATTTTCTTAACAGAGTTATTAATTTAACTTTTCTGCCTTGATTTGAGTTTAATTAACTGTGAAGTAAAGTATGATATACTATCAGAAAAAATATATTATTAAAAAAATGGCTTAAATCCTTCGAAAATTAATTGAATTAAGGTGCTGTCTTAAGGTTGTTAATCTCAAGGTTTAAAGGGCTTATTTGAGATAATTTTATTTTTAAAATTTGTTGTTGAGTTTATTTTTTTATTTATAAAAAATATTCAAAATGATTTATAGGTTTTGAGTTTTTTTAAATTATCGCCTAATTTTGTTCCACCCTGTTCTATCAGCGAGCACCACCATCATCACGTAAATTAATTTATTCAATATTAATAACAATAAAAATATACTTTGTGGAAATTAAATTTATTCTATTTTAAATAAAAATAAAATAAAGTAAACATAAAAGAGTGAAATGTAAAAGATTTATGTTTTTAGAGCTTATGTGACTTTTGCTTAATCTGCACTTGAAGGGAGGCAGTCCTCTTGATCCTATAACAACAAACATCCAAGAGGCGAATCGGAGATTGCTATTGAAACAACTCGCTGTAGCTCTGTGCACGAGCGAACGCAGAATACTGTTTCGCGCACAGTATGTAAGTATTCAGACTCCTGCTGCATATTTGATCTCTTATTGTTCATTATTTAAATTACTCCATGATTTGCATGTTTTCTTCTCTCTAGTTTTTAAAATCTTTCGTTGCATTCATATTTAGATGGCTGAGTTTGTAACTTTACAATACATTGCACAAGCTTTTTTCTCGGGCATTTACATGCATACGACACAATTCTCATATATTACATATCTAACAGTTCTATATTTATAACACTCAAATCTCTTATATCACATAAAAAGTATAACTTTTATTAACTTTGAGAAGTGAAATACACATTTCCATGCATTGAAAAAATATTATAAATGTAAAAAAAAAAAGATGTTTAGATGTTAGATGTGTAAATACATAAGAATTATACGGTATTTATGTAAATGTCCCATTTTAAATATTACAATAATATTTATTTCGGAATTAACATGGAATGTAGATACTCAGGAGAAGGTTGCGGGACATTAGAAGTGGAGAATTAAGAGCTCTCACGCTTTACAATGGATTCAGGAAACTCTTCAAATAAAGATATTATGGTTAGCAGCATAATATATTCAGTGGCTTTTGCTATAATTGAAGGCTTTTTTAGCTGTGGAGAGTCTTTGGAAATGATGGTTGGAATGAGATAATACTGCGTATAATCTTCGCATGGAGATTGTAAGTGCGAAATTCTTACTCTTGAATAGTGCTTACGTTATGCTTTTTTTCTTGCAACTTTGTTCAAACATCTGCAAAAAGTATTTTTTATTGATTTATTTTTATATTCTTAGTATGGTTGTAAAAGAACAATGCATTTGATGAAGAACCTGAATTTCGGCTTGATTAATACTTGAATATATTTATTCAATTAAGTAAATAAATAAGTTTTAATATTTTTAAAATACTCGAAGTTTAAATGAACTAATTTGTATATGGTCCAGATCATTTATTAATATTCATAAATAAACTCTTTTGTTGCTCAACAAGTACTTTGTTAAATGAACTGAGCTTTTGTCTATATGTTCAAGCTTGGTTTGCTCGTCATTCTCACTATTTGAACTCAGATCATGCTATTTCAAACAATGATAATTGAATCATTATCGTGCTACTTGATTTCTAACCAAATGATTTTTTTTAATCAAATTAAAATTAATATTATAAAGCTATTTGTTTTCTATCAAATTAATTTTATCAAGTAAATTAAGTAGTGGTGGAAAATTTTTTTTCTTTGATGTGTTAATGTTTGTCCACCGTAGATCTTGGAAGGCTACTTATCTAAGTGATTAGATACAATATTTAAAAAATAATATATTTCCTCAAGGTGAGGAAATATTATCTTAGAAATAGACCTAATCATCCAAATGATCAAAATCCTTTAAAACTTATAGGCCTACGTGAATCAGATTTTTCTCTTACCTTACGAGTGTAAGGTAAAGTTTATTTTATTTTGGTATCCAATATTCCTATAAGAGCAAACTTTTATAGTTAATTACATTTATAAAACAGTGAACATTAAAAAAAACTTTCAATTAAAATATTAAACTATGTTACTCAGATTTTAAGGTTGAACTTTTAAAGTTGGTATTATCTAAGTTTAGAGTTGGAAGAATCAAAGCTCAAAAGTTGGGACTTACAATCCAATAATGGTGTCATGGAAAGATCCAGTAGGAGGGATTTGACCATCCTAGGGAGGGCAGTTTATCCAGAAAACTTAGATTTAATGATGATTGAAGAACTTTGGTTAAGGTGGAATCAAAAGAGTCTAAGATTTGTTGGATCGGGTTGCATGATTGAAAAGTTTGAGCTTGGATAGTTTGAATTGAGAGGGATCTCTAAATTAAAGGTTAGAGCATAGTAGAAAAGATTTCAAGATGGAGGTGAGAATCCTAGCTAGTTTAGACTTAGCATGGAGCCTAAATAGGTGGACTAACCTAAAATTTGGGAATAACGCCCGTGGTAAACTACCCATTGCTTTCCATCATTCTGGGTGTGTTGGTATCCTTCAACTATAAACCAAAATTATAACTTAGAAATTCCACTTAGCTCCATAGCAATGACAAATAGAGGATTTTCTTAGTTAAAGGTAATAAGTGGTGCATTCGTTAGTAACAATGAGTTACTTCATCCTACTGCACCTACACAACTTTAAGGGGTAAGACTATTTGTTTTATAGGTTTTAGTCCTTAATTCTAAATGCGGGTACCTAGTAAACTAACATAGGCTTCTAGGAGGGACTATTCTAGCTTATGCATGGCCCTCAATTTTATTTCTACGTACTTAGGGTTTGTGTCGGTTCTCTCTTGTTTTGGTTCTCATTTCTTAAGTAGGTCAATTTTAGATTTTGTTTAAGGTTTGGTATTTAGTTCGTTGTTTTTTTTTTATTCCTAGGTTGTCAGCCATGATGAAATAAAAATTCTTCCAGGCTTAACATTTAAAATATTCACAATAAGAACTTGCATGAGAGGTTCCCCTCCACCTTGTTTATCTTTTTTTTTTTTAACATTCATGAAGAACTATAAATTGTATACAAAGAACATGAAACATAAAACATGACTTGGATGAAACATGAAATATTAAGTGTATTATACATACACTACATACAAAATTAAGTTAGGTTAGACTTAGGGCTTGGGCTAAGTTTGGGCTAGATTGAGCTAGGGGTCAGCTAAGGCCATCTAGTGTCAGCTAAAATTTGCTACGATTAGCTAAGGTTAGCTAAGGTAGGCTTGGGTGCGCTAAGGTCAACGAAGGTCAGCTAAGGTGAGCTAAGGTCAGCTAAGGTCAGCTAGGATTAGATAAGTTCAGCTAATGTTAGCTATGACCATCTAAGGCTTATTGGGTTGGGTTCAGGTTGGGGTAGATTGGGCTAGGTTGGGTTGAGATAGGTTGGGATTGGTTGGTTCGGGCCGGGTTGGACTAGTTTGAGCTGGGTTAGGCTAGGTTAGGCTATGTTGGGCTAGGTTGGGTAAGGTTGGATTAGTTTGGGCTAGGTTGAGCTAGGCCGGGTCGGGCTAGGTTGGGTGGGGTTAGGTAAGGTTGGGGTAGGTTGGGTCAGGCTAGGTAGGGTAGGGCTATGTCGGGTTAAGTTGGGCTAGGTTGGGCTAGTTTGGGTTAGGTTAGCTTAAGTTGGGTTAGGTTAGGTTGGGATTATGTTAGGTTGGGATTATGTTAGGTTCGGGTCAGGTTGGGTTTGAGCGAACCTAGGGCGCCCAAACCGAGCCTAACCTAATTACTTCACTTAATTAATGAACTTAAATAAAATAAAATAAAAGGAAGAAGGAGGCTTACCGGACCAACAAGCACACCACCGAATGCACCGCAGAGGAAGAAGAGGAGGCCGATTGGAGCACCACTGGAGAGGAGGAGGGAGGAGGAGAGGAGGAGGCGCACCGAATGATGGGGCCAAGGGGCTATTTATAGGCAGCTGGGAGTGGTGGAGATGGCGACGGTAGCAATTACCTCTGAAGGATCGAGCCCGACGATTATCGATCGAGGCAGAGATTGACAGTCATGCTTCCTCCGGTAGTTGGAGTCCCACAGATAGCCAATGAGCTCCCGACAGTGAAAAAAGGTGTCAAATGGCTGAAATTGACCCGGAAAGGTTTCGGTTGCAAGTGGCCCAGGTGCTCGTGAGGGTGTGTTACATTTGCAGCCTCCAATGAGATCTTTATCTTAGTAGCCGATAGTGAGTGAGACAAATGTAATGAGCACGCACGCACCCTAGGGCATCTTAACACTCATGCTGGTGTGTTAAATAACCTCAAGGGCCTCCATGAGATTGTTGGTGATACTGAATTATTTCCCCTAAGTTAGATTGTGATGATAGGCATGTCAATGCCTTTGCTCAACTCGGCTTGGTCCTTGGTATGGATGGTCTACACGCCCAGTCAGCCGCCAACCCTGATTTGGGTGGTTGCATCTAATCAAGTTGATCTTTTGGTCTACTGCCAGTGGACCCTCCTTATTTCTATTTTTCTTTCTCCTGGATCATTGGATCTCCTCGAGATTCATGCTGACACATTCCCGATGTACAATATATAATGGATATGTCCAGTCCTAAATATATATGAAAAGAAATGATCATAAATACTTTATAAAAGGATTCTATGCGACATTGAGCAAGTCAAAACTCATTACATATAGACTTATGCATGACAGTGTGTATTTTATTTTTTAAAAAGTAGTGATGGTAGTTTTTTTGATGTGATGTTAAAAAATGGAGTGGTATGTATGTAAATATGAATGTTTAGGTGTTAGATATATAAATACATAAAAATTATATGGTATACATGTAAATGCCCCTTCATTATAAAACCATCGTTATTCTTGAGTAAGACTAACGCTCCGTTTGGGGCAGCTTATTCTCTATGACGGCGTTTTCAAAACGTCGCTGAAAACGCCGCCTCACCGTTTGGAAACTGTGTTCGAGCATCTTATTCGAAAAAGCTGTTGATTTTTTATACTAAATGTGTCCCGCAGTCCGTGCTTCCTGATAAACTGTTTATCTGGATAAACACAAGCTGCCCCAAATACAGCCTAAGACCACATGTTAAACGGAAAATTAAGTCGACGGTTTAGCTTTGGAATTTTATGCAGCTTCATTCATTTCCTCAAAGTCTCTTGAATGTGTAAAAATAAGATTTATTTAAAAATTTTCAGAGGTTGCTTTAATAATGATATTGAACACTACATTGGGAAGATCCTACGTAATAATTTATTATTTTTTAATGCTATAATACCTTATCAATTATAAAATTGACAGACCCTGGCTCTCATAGAATTAATCTTATAAAAATTGCACTCAAAATATGGAGGATATTTGCCTCCCAAAAAGTTTCAAGAAATTTACATTTATATTTTTAGGTATTAATTCAAGTTCTTTTCAACTGAAATCAAGATGCACTTCACATTGTTGTATTTTAGGGTCAGTTTGGGAAACTTTCTATTTGATTTAAAATTCCGACCGACATCACAACTTGATTTGAGAATTATTTCTTAGAAATTTTTATAGTGGGAAATTGTTTCTTTCAACCTGAATTGTTCATGTATGTTGGTTGTGGTGGTAAGAAAAACTGCTGTCCAATTTTTAGAAAAAATATATATTTATAATTCTCACCATAACTTTCTAAGATATTGATTTATTGACCACAGCATTATAACTACCTTTATAAAACTTAAGGCACCCCCAACAGAAGGGTCTGTTTGGGGTGAGTAAATATTTGTGGTACATGTTGTGTGCATGTTATAAATATTTAATAGTTTTTTTAAAATTTTTTTTAAAGTTGTTATAGGTTTGCGTCGGCGTTGCGACCTACATTGTTGATGTTAATACCTTCGATAAATTCTGATGCTAATCAACCTCCTCGGCAGTAACGGTGAACGTAAATTCCGTATTTAAAGTTTACATTGGCACTAGTCGAGTCAAAACTAACAAACTTCGACAATGTCTGACGCTAATGTCAACACAAGTTATTAGCGTCGGACACGTTCGACGCTAATTACATTTGCGACGCCCATTTATTACGATGATCATACATCCGATGCAAATCCGCCTCTAAAACTGTTTAGTGTCTCATTATTATCATATTATCATCAAAATTGACTTACGCTAATTTTGCTGAATCAAGTAAATATGCCAATTTACAACCTCAACATCTTAACCTAGTAATACACATAAATCCTTTTTATCAACACATACCACAAAGATCATAAATTCACAGCCTTATGTAAAAGAGTTGATACATCATAGATACAATAACCATTGGTTCCATCTGTATCCTGAAGGAAATAATTGTAGGTTCCCCGTCCAAAGAGCCAAAAACTTCTCCTAAAAACAGCTATCATCTTTACATAGATTTCTAAATATAAACCAAGAGTGTTCATCTCCTACATCACCGTTGTCCCACAGCTTTGAATGAGTCCATATTTTGCAACAAAACACATAGATCTTCATCTTCCTCCCTTACAAAAACCACAAAATCAAGCAAATTAACAGCTAAGAATAATGGCCGCAAGAGCAGTGCAGCTAAACTTTCTCATCCTTGCCATCTTGGGCTCGGCCATCCTTGTGCAACAAAGCTGTGCCATTGATGTTGGGCACAGATATAGCAAGACTACAGAGAACAGCAATGAAGGGCGGATCAATGTTCAGGCATCACCAACGCCACACAGTATTCCTGTAGATCCATGCTGTATCGAACACAAGCCTTGTTGCCATAAACCTCCTGTGAGTCGTAAGGTGATCCACAAGATTTTATAAGCCGGCTCTATATACTTGAGCATTGTTTTCTTATTGTTGTTGTTGAATTTATGTTGATGGTATATATATGAATACGAATGATAGTAAATATTTTATAAGAAGATAATGATGATATTTAGGCTTATAACAACTTCATGATATGAATTTATGTATTTTGTTTTTAAAAAGATGATGATGATAATATTTTTCATGTGATGGTATGCATATAAATATGTATGTTTAGTTGTTAGATATATAAATAGATAAAAATTTTCAGTTGTGTGTGTAAATGCCCCTTCATTATAAAGCCATCATTAATCTTGAGCAGACTGCATGTTGAATGGAAAGTTTAAGCTGCTTGAATTCATGTGTGACGATGAACGCCGGTTTATAAGCTTTGGAATTTTTTGTGAGCCAAATGTTTATTTCTCAAAAGCTCTTGCATGTGCAAAATTATGATTTAATTTAAAATAATTAAAGTTGGTTTCTTTTACCATTTTTATAATGATATTGAACAACATTGGGAAGATCTTGAGTAACTATTTAATTTTTTTTTAATGCTATAATAACTCATTAATTGTAAACTTGAGAGAACTTGGCTCTCATAAAATTTGTCTTATAGAAAATGCACTCAAATTTTGGAGGATATTTGGCCTTCCAAATAGTTTTGAGAAATTTATATTTATATTTCTTAGGTGCTTAATTTAAGTCCTTTTTGACTGAAATCAAGATTCACTTCAGATCGTATCGTTGTATTTTAGAGTCTGTTGTGACCGCCTTTTGTTTGTTTTGCATTTCATACTATTATCACAATACTGTTTGGGAACAACTTTCTTCCTTTTTCATAATTTCTGTGATAGGAAAAACTATATTTTTTTTAATTTGACAAGTTAAAATGCGGCGGTTTTTGGATTATATATATATATA
>NW_018164852.1:865622-880886 GCF_001263595.1 Phalaenopsis equestris
TATATATATAGTTCCACTACAACTTTCTAAGAAGTTCATTTCTATAACTTTACAATCATCTTTTTAGAAAGCTGCAGTAATCCTAAACAGAGACTAAGAGTTAAGCTGAAAAAACCCCAAAAAAAAACATGATGTGGTCTAAAACAAAGCAAGCAGAAAGTTGTCTAAAACAAACCCTAAGAAGTTCTGTTTTGAGTCTTTTGCTTAGGAGTTTTTGTGAAAATGTAATATTAACTCTTTTTTCTCATGTTTGCTCCATCCTCATATTTTCAGTTATTATTTGTTTTTTATTTGTGCTTTGTCTATTCTTTTTGGGGCATTTACATAAATGTTACACAATCTCTTTGTATTTAAATTTCTAACACTTAAATTTGGTTCTTAAATTTATATAAGTTTTTCCTTTATAATCAAATAAAAAATACTACTATTGCTAACTTTTTAAAAGTGAACTACACCTTTACAATACAGATATATTAGTAAAAATGTAAAAAATAAATTTAGATAACAAGGCATTTACATACATACTACCCAATTATTATATATTCACATATCAAACACTTAGGATCTGTTTGAGATAGTTGTAGTTGTTTGAAAAAGTAGTTGTGAAGCTGCTACAAAACATATTATTCGAAAGCTGCGATGACAATTACAATTTTTTTTTCTTTGAAATATTCAGAGCGCACTTTTCGAGCAACCACCACATTTAACTAGGTTCTGTGGTAAAATGTAGCTTTAAACTGCTGTGTTTTAAGATTGCAGACAAAATATAATTTTGCCAAAAAAAAAAAAAATTGCGATGTGGCACTACACCACTGCTGTACCGTAGCCCCAAACACAACTTTAAACTCTTCCATTTACATTTGTACTATCCAAATATTTTGTAAAACATAAAAAAAAATATATCTATATTTTAACTTGAGAAAGTGGACACTCTTTGTACACATAGGTAATATGACATATATATAAATTAAACGTTAGGTGTTACATATGTAAATGCATAGGAATTATGTGGCATGTACGTTAATCTTCCTAATATGTAGTACGTAGAAATTGTGTGAAATGTATGCAATTCTTTCTATTATTATTATTAAAACAAAAAGGTGGCAGCAGCTGAAGGGAACATGTGGGATAATCATATCAGAAGCTATGCACATCACTCGATGGTAGCTTGGGGCTACGGTATTAGCTGATTCCATAGCTTGAAAAGAAACTTGACATGTGCCGACCATATACTCCATGCCATATGTCACGTTCCGTGGGACTTTCTTAGTAAAACACTTCACAGATAAACCATAGGATGAGGTTTGCTGGTCAAAGAAGAAGGTGTCCATGTTTAAATAAGTAAGAAAAAAATTAAAAGACCAAGTCTACCATGCACAAAATTTGCGCAGACTGGCCCTGAGGTTACAAGTTTACCGTTATCTTTAAGGGGAAATTAGAGGTGTAAACATGTCAAGTTGAGCTCAGGTTGTGCCTAACTCAAATGACACATTTCTATACAAACTCGAAGTTGGTTAGTAGTACTACCGTAAGCTTGAATAAAATTATTATAGGAGCTCACTAGAGATGCCATCTAAGTGAACGATGGTAGGTGTTGAGAAATTAGGGCGAAGAAAAACATGAATCGACACAAATTCAGAAGAACACACAAAGATTTACGGGTTCTCGGGAGCAGAGCGGCGACTTCCTTTTCAATATTCAGAAAAGAGTACAAAATATAAGATTCAGCCTCGGAGTCTCAGAGACTCACCTAGGGTTACAACCAGGACATATATATAATTATATAGTATAATATGTAATTACTTAAATTACTCATGTACCAAACCGCGGGGTGTTCCCCAACCCACATAATAAAACTCCCCCGATTGGACAAATCCTTCCGCTCCACTCCGCTCGTGGGCTCCGCTCCGCTCCAGCATCTGTCTCATTTAAGGTATCTGAGCCATACTAAACAATAGGAGATGAGAATTGTTATGACAGTAAGACATTGATGTGACCGGAATCTGGCTAGTCGAGTAGGCTCAGGAACTAACGAGCCGAGCCTCGAAGAGCTTGATTTACACATTTTCCCACAATCTAATATTGATATAGTTTATATCATGGAGGAAAAGGAAGAGAAGATCTATGATTCATCAATAGCGTCAAAAAAATAATATGACTTGATAAATCCAAACCCAACTCCTAAAAATTGGAGTTAAATTTGGTCATAGAATACTAACACATTTCTTTTATGGGTTATACAAATTTGAATAACACCCTAGCTGACCGGCAAAACTCTCTAGGAAGCGATAACCGGTTGGGAAAAGCTCTGATCTGAAGCCTATTGCGATCCTATGTGAGATCTTCAACTCATTTTGAGATTTTACTGTGGATTTTTCCAATTTTCTTCAAATCGTTCTGCAATCCGTTTGCTTCCTCTTTCATCCTCAATGCCTCTTAGGCACATGTGGGATAGTCATTGAACGTTGGCATGGCATATTGCAAGTAGTTCTGCCTAATATGTGGTACATAGAAATTGTGTGATTATGTATGCAGTTTTTTTTTCTTATTTTATTATTAAAACCAGCTGAAAGGCACATGTGGGATAATCATCTTAAATGCTATGCACATCAACTATAGTGCTTTGCTGACTTGCTAGCTTGAAAAGAACCTTGACATGTGCCGACCAGATGGTCCATCGCATATATAATGTTTCGTGCACAAATAAATATTGGACTTTCTTAGTAAAGTACTTGAGAAATAAAACATAGGATGTGGTTTGCTTGTCAAAGAAGCAAGGTGGCCATGTTTAAATAAGCAAGAGACAAAAATTCTGCAGACTGGCCATAGGATCACAAGCTTATCGTTATGGGAAAATTAAAGATGTGAATGAGGCAAATCGAGCTCGAGTTATGCCTAACTCAAATGACTCGTTTCTTAAATACATGCTCTTCGGCTCGTGGTACTACCAACAGGGCTTGTGGGCTTGAATAAAATTATTATAGGAGCTCACTAAAGAAATCATCTAAAGTGAATGATGATAGGAGATAAGTAAGTGTTACGACAGTTTATCAGAGAAAGCATCAATGTGATCAAAATTTGGCCAGTCATGCCAGCTCGCGAACTGATGAGCCAACCTCGAAGATCTTGATCTCAAGCTCATTTAATAAATGAACTCGAATTTGAGCTTGTTAACGAGGAGAGCTCAAATCAGCTCGGCTCATTTACACCCTTTCCCCAAAAGTAATATCAATATAGCTAAATTTTTCATATCATAGAGGAAAAGAAAGAGACCATAGATCTATGATTCATGAATAGTGTCAAAAAATAATCTGACTTGATAAATCAACCCAAATCCAACTCCTAAAAATTTGGGTTAAGTTTGGGTATAGGTTACTAGCACATTTAATTTTCGGGTTATACTAAGTTTACTAACAAACTCAAACTTGACCCTAATTTAAAATGAACTTAACTTGAAAATCCTAAGTAGAATAAAAAAATTGAATTTGATTATAATTTAATTTAAACTTAATTATAAATATGAACATTGACTTAATTATAAATATGAATGTTTCTCATTTGATCATAACTTTCTTGGGTGGTTAATTCAAAATATATAAAATGGGACATGAACTATTTTTGAATTAATAGTGTCATATCCTAACGTCATGAATTTTAAATTTTTTTCGAGCAAAATGAGCATTTGAACCCTGCCCACTATAATTATTTATTTTGTTTTCAACTAATGTGCATGTACGCATTCGAACACAACCCCATGAATTATGCTTGTAATTTGCCTCTTGAGTTTCATTCCTCGCGGTTAGTGATAGCTCGTCATGATTTACTTAGTTGTGATAGACATATCATCTAGTGATTGATGTGCTGGAGTTGGTGTAAGGAAGAAATTGTAAAGGGGTTCTCTTGCTAGGGTTGAAAGATATGCATCTCTCTCATAATCTTCACTATCATAAAATCTGAGTTTTTAGGGGGGTGTTTAGTATGGTCTTTTACAGGAATTGTTCCTAAATCAAGCCAAAAAGCTAAAATGCAGGAGTTTTGTGGATTTATAAATTTTTAAATTTAAGATTCCTAATTTTATCTTCGATTTGGCTTAAATCCGGATTTATTGTATTCACGAGTAGAGTGAATTTAAAGTATTTATATTTTACGAATTTACTAAATTCTACTTGCAGCCAAATGCTCTCTTTAGAGTTTATAGAGGATTTGAAGGCCCAGAGCTACATGCCTGCAGGTCCCTTTATGAGATAAGCTTGCTGCAAATTTTTCTAAAGCTTCAAATGGGGAAGTTTTTAATAAAAGGAAGGTTGACATGCATGCCTCTCAATTCCTATGTATTTACATATTTAAAACCTAAATTGCAATAAATATATAGGATCACCTCGTTGAACCAAGGGAATCGCCACTGTTGAAGTCGTCGACATCTGAGTTGTGACAGCAACTTTGCATTTAACTTGCCAAACCTCCTTCACCGACCACCCTCTCCCCATTGGCCAATCTCAACCAGCCATAAGAAGCAGTCTGCCAGTCACCACCAGCCACCCGACCAGCCTCGATCGACCAGAGAAAGCAGCTGGTAGGCCATCAAGGGCCAACCACCTTGGTTGGCCACCCCCAACCGACCGGCCTCTGAAGACCTCTTGGGTCAACCTCCTTGCACCGACATGTTGGGTAACGTGAAGACCCGGTCCACCACAATTTAATTAGCTTCCTAATTAATAATCACACCTACAACTCACCTACCTTCCCACCTACCGCTCACCTACCACTCACCTACCTCCTACCTATCGTTCTCATGGTTTTTATAAATAGCATCTTATGACTTTTCATAAGCAAGACCAAGCCAAGTCCTCTCTATAAGAGAAAAAAGGGAAAATAGCGAGAGAGAGGAAGGGAGAGAAGAAAATAAAGATTTTCTTGTAAGCGTCAAGGCGTTCGGCGGTGTAATTCCTCAAAGAAACAAAATCCTCTGCAGCTCCGTGGATGCAGACAGATTTGCCGAACCACGTAAATCTGTGTGTCGCTTTGATGTTTTTTTCTGTGTGCAATTTTTCTCGTTCCATTTTTGCTTTATTGTCGTCATTTTTTTCATAACACGATGGACCTCCCAAGTCTCAGGACAACGAAACCAAGCAAGAGAAGGACTGAAATACCCTTCTCAGCTTCCCTTAAAACAAGGTGTATTATTCTTTTCCCTCTCTTTCTCTCTCTACAAATATAAGAACCCTTACATGTAAAAAGGGGCTCCTAGACTCTTTCTCTCTATCTCACCCCCATGTTAGAAGTTTGCTTGTATTTTGTGTGGAATAAAAAGATAAAGTAAAATAAATAAAAAGTATAATCACTTGTAATGACATTATGCCTTCAAAATTAATCATAAGAGTGATCTCTTTGCTTATTTTGCTTCAACTCTTTTGAAATTGATGAGCCCTATTAGAGTTACAAGTATAATTGTGAAGTGAGATAGTCAATACTTCATACGTTTGTATAATAAATAGATTGTTTATTGCTTTGGGTGCATCCTATGATAAAATAGATATAGTTGCAGAGATATTATATGTAATGAAATTAGAAATAAAAAAAAAAAAATTCGAAGAGACAAAATTTGAAAATAAATACTAAGTTCATAGGCCTGCTCATTATACGATTGTTCATGATTTCTTAAAAAAAGGAATTAAGTGTGAGTTAAAATATACTCCTTATTATTATATTTATTTGATGAATACTTTTGAAACTATCTTTAATAATGCTATCACTATTTTATCAATTAGTTGTAGTACATACAAATGAAGATAGCACATATGTTGCACTAATGAAAATATGATATCATATAATGAATGATGAGCTACATCAATTAAATCATAAAAAAATTAAGAATAAATCATTAATGTCATAATTTATTTTTGGATGCTCAATGAAGCAATTCAAATTAGAAATTGGAGGTCTACAAGTATGATTTTAGTCATGTTTCATGTCATATAGAAATTGCCCAATCAAACTATCTTAGAATTTTAAAATATGAATGAAATTTGATCAATGTTCAAAGATGATTTGAACGTATTTGTATTGGAAAGTATGATCCCCAATGTTTCTTCCGACTTAGATTTTGGAGTTTCAATAACATTTTCAAATATAAATAACTAATGTTCAACATAACTAAGCTTAAACAATTAGTATTAGGCTCTGTCGCCATGATGTATTCGACGTCTTTCTTGCTCAACCCAACATGAAGCATTTCTTGTGGGAGAACAGATGGTGACTGCGGCATGTAGGCGCCGACGGTCGGCGGAGACAAGGTCGGGGGTGGTGGGCGACGACTGGCAGGGACCGGCTGCAGCGGTGGACAGGGGTGGGCAACAAGCGGACAGGCGGTGGCTGGCGGCAAGCGAGCGGGCGGGCATGCAAGTGGCCGCTGGCGTCTGGCTGTGGGAGGCGAGTTGGCATGTGGGGTCCGGTAGCAAGCAAGGGTTGGCAGCGGGCAGCAGCAGGCAATGCAGTATAGGGGGTGGTGGGCAACGACAAACACTTTTCTATGTTTTTATTTTATTTTATTCTTTTTTCAAAACCAAAAAACAAAAAAGAAAAATTGATCCCAAACAACTCATGTTTTGTTAACTTTTTGTTATTTTTAAGGGAATAGACAAATTCAGTTAAGGTAAGAGGCCCTTTTAACTTAATTGAAATCATGCTTAAAAAATGTTAACTATTAGTTGATATATAAATTAATTATTAGCTAGTTTAATTAATTAACCCATCAAATAGAGTGGTTAAACATTAATTAGTATTTCTAATATTCATTAGCGTGATAAACAATTAATGCTAACTTAATCTGTCATTCACTAATTATTATTCACTAATTAAAACACTATGGTAAATTTTTAATTATCATTTCTATTATTAATTTGATAATTTGAGGTAAATATGAATAATTAAATAATAAATTAAATAAGCAAAGTAATGATATATTAAAAATATAAGGTGTTGGTGACCAAACTCGGCCGAGCCTGTCACACGCTCTCATGTCATGGGACGTACATTTATTAAAATTATATTATTCTTTGTAGTGTTAAATATATTATTTATTTATTACTAAAATATGTAAATATTTAGTAATATATTATCTCCATCATGTGGAGATGCTAAACCAATTTATTTCTATTAAGCCCAAGAATTGAAAATTTGAATCAAGAGCTTCTGAATCCGAACAAATTTTATTTCCGTAATACTTTCATTGATATGAATTGGGGTATAAATAACTCTTACAAGAATATTATAATAGAAAAAATAATAAAAAAGTAAATGATATGAAAGTAGATGTATACCACATGATATCTCCAATGATTAATTCATTTTAATTATTAGAAGATAATATGAAATAATATAAATTAAGGAAACAAATAATTCCTAATATATAAAAAAATATATAAAAAGAAAATATCTCCTTATATTAAGGAAAGAATTTATTTCTTATAACTAGGAGTAAATTATTTTCTATTATAAGTCTTAACAGGAAAGACATTAAATCATGTAATTCAAAATTAGATATTTCAACACTCCCGCTCAAGTTGAACATGATTGAAACTCATATTCAACTTGAATTTGAAAACATCGGATGCGGTATGCTGACTGGACATGTAGTATCAATTTGACAACAAGAAATTCCAACAATCATCAAATCGTAAGTGTTGAAGCCGAAGGTTCAGAAGCCGAGAATGCCGAAGCCTAAGAGTGTCGAAGCCTGAGAGTGCTGAAGCTTGAGAGCGCCAAAGTCTGAGAGCTCTGAAGCCGAGAATGTCGAAGCCTGAGAGTGAATTGAACGAGGGCTAAGCTCAATGTTGAGACATTGATGAATTTGTAAGTCATCGGTTAACTGATAATTACATGAAAGCTGTAAGAGGCTACAGGGAGGTTGCATGAAAGCTGCAAATAGGCTGCATGGAGGTTGCAAGAAAGCTGCAGAGGACCAACAACAGTGCTCAGGAAAGCTGTAGTGCTCGGAGAAGGCTGCAATAATGCTACAGGAAAGAGCAATGCTTTCCTTGGGAAGAGCTGGCCAAAATCTGCAGGGAAAAATTTGTTGAGTTAGATCCGACAGCGAGAAAAGCTGCAAGAGGGAGGTCCGACGGCGGGAAAGGCTGTAGGGGAGAGAATCAACTGCAGGAGTAAGCCCGAATGTCCAGTTGACAGCAGATATGTCCGCAGAAAGTTCTAGCGGCAGGAAAGGCCGCAAGAGAGAATTTCACCGGCATGAAGGACTATAGGAGGGAGTTTCAGTGGCAGGAAAATCCATCAAGGGATAGGTCTCGCTGTAGGTAGGTGCTTCGACGGTCCTGTCTAGAGGTCCGAAGGTTGGAAGATCCTGCAGGAAGGATCTGCGTCTGAAAAAACTGCAAGGAAAACGACCGTGGGAGAGCCCGCAAGGAAGCCAGTGCTCTGTACGGTTCTGCGGTGGACAACGATTTCCACCAGAGAGTGAAAACTAGGATTTCAATTGGAGATCTTCCGTGATTTGCACTGGAGAGAGAAAATAAATCCCATTGCCGAACCAAATTTTCTACTAGAAAGAGAAAATAATGTTCGTTGTTTGCTGAAAATGCAAGTCTGCAATTGTGCAAATGCCTGCGCAGGGAAAACCATTGAAATCGCAATGGTGTAGAGAACCAGACACAGGAATTGAAGCTATAGGAATTGCCAGATGCAGAGAAGACTGTAGAGAGGTCACCAGTTCTGATGGCTGCTTGGAAAAGTTCGGTTGGAAACACAGCTCCCCTAACGCTTGGGCAGGGAAGAAAAAATAAATAAACAGCTGGTCTGATTCACGACAGCGATATCTTCGGCGAGATGATGTTGGGGCGGGTGGCAACATCTCTAGTGTCTTCCTCACGATTTCATTGAATTTGCTTGAAATGATCTTGATGATGGTGTCGAATCCGGCTTTGAAGGAAAAAGGAACAGCCGAAGGAGGGATGATCGAGATGAACCAGATCTGCTGTCGAGGAAGAAGAAGATGTTTGCGGGAGATGAGCATCATGATGGCAGGGATAGCCAAGCTTAGTGTCCAGATCACATTGCCCCTTTTTTTTTCACAGGATAAGATCAAATTCCTTTTTTTTTCGCTTTTCTTCATATCCTTCCTCAAAGACGAAGACGAAGAACAGTAGAGTTTCAGCAGCCGAAACAGGGGAAGGAGATGAGCTTGGAGATTTAATAACAGGAGATGGTGAAGGAGAAGAGCTCGGAGGCCTGATTGCCGGAGTAGAAGGAACCTTCGATGGAGTAGAAGAAGATGGCGGCTTTGCACAATGTTAATTTTGTCAAGAATCCAGAAGCAAAGGTCAACATGCGAGCATTATTTCTAGCCTGCATAACAGACACTAATGCAATTGTGGAACCTGTGAGGGAAGAACTTGACAACTTAGTTCTTGGGTTTGCTGAATAAGCTGAAGGAGAAGCAGACAACACTTTCAAGGCCAAAGTGCTGACAGAATTTACAGAATGGCCAATTCCACGGAATAGTACAGGAGCCTCTATCACTTTCTCTCCCAAAATCACATCAGACTGTATAAAATCATCCGCGGCAATGAGCGTGTGTTCTCCATCAGTCTCCGAAACAACATAACCAACGTGATTGAAAACAAAGACATTCAGATCTT
Organism: Phalaenopsis equestris; assembly: GCF_001263595.1. Classification (NCBI taxonomy): domain Eukaryota; kingdom Viridiplantae; phylum Streptophyta; class Magnoliopsida; order Asparagales; family Orchidaceae; genus Phalaenopsis; species Phalaenopsis equestris. The sequence continues at coordinate 875,273 of NW_018164852.1, forward strand.
TGTCAAAATCTACACCGCAATCTGAGGCGATCCCCCTTATCAGGTCCGACGCGAAAGAGTCCGCAGTCAGAATCAGATCGTGTCCCGCATCAACGAAGTCCAGCACGGTGACCTGGTCCAGTGATCACCCAAAAAGCTGGATGGAAGGAGAGAAAATGACAAGGCCGTCGTACAGGTAGTGGTCGTATCGCTGGAGAGAAATCTTCGAATCGTCGGCGAGGCTTCGAGAATGTAGCCCCGAGACTCAAGAGACTTAAAGAAGAGGGAATGAGATGAGCGGATGGCGAGGTCATCGATGAGGACCAAGAGACGGCGATTCGTAGGGTTTTTGGCGGAGAAGGACTCGCATACGAGTGGTAAAAGCAATAAAACGAATAGGAGGTGGGAAACCACTTTCGCCATTTGCGGTGGAATGAAGCTCGAGGAGAAAACCTTCGTCCCTTCCCGCCGCCATTGCGGTGGAATGAAGCTCGAGGAGAAAACCTTCGTCCCTTCCCGCAAGAAGGTCGGCGGGAAGGGAGTTTCACAGTTCTTCAACGACCGTGATTAGGGCGAAAAATTTGGCTCTAATACCAAGTTGAAATTTAGAATAATGCAGAATAAAGTGGAATGCTTTGAAATACTTTCATTGATATGAACTGTGGTATAAATAACCCTTACAAGAATCTTTACAAGAATCTACAAGAATCTTATAATAGGAAAAATAATAAAAAATTAAATGATATGAAATGAAAGATATATCACCTGATATCTCCAATAATTAATTCATATTAATTATTATGAGATAATAGGAAATAATATAAATTAGGGAAACAAATAATTCTTAATATATGAAAATAAAATATCTACTTATATTAAGAAAATAATTTATTTCTCATAACTAGAAATAAATTATTTCCTATTATAAGTCTTAACAGGAAATACATTAAATCCTATAATTTAAATTAGATATTTAAACAATTTCTAACAATTATATTGCAATTTTTACATATTTGTCATCTTGCATTCGAGAAAATATTGCATCAGGACTCCGCGGGTAAAGTTACGTGCGAAGTCCAATAAAATCACGCCATCTGCCCGGTAACACAAGGGAATATTTCTCCTGTGTTATTAATGTGTTATTATATGTTATTCAGGTGTTATTGTGTGTTATTCAAGTGTTATTGATGTGTTATTGGATTATTATAACACTAAGAATATTCTCAGAATACAATAACACACGGGAGGAATCTTCTCGTGTTACCGGACCGATTTTTTTTCTGTCACCTTAACGTGATGTAATTTCATTGGGCTCCGCACGTAAAGTTACATGCGGAGTTCTGATGCAATATTTTTTTACTTGCATTCACTATTTTTTTATATGAAAATATAAAAAAACAAAGTTTAAATTTTAGATATGTAAATACATAAAACTTGAATGGTATGTATGTAAATGCCAACAATAAAAAAATCAATATAAATTGTTTTAAGTATGAAGGAGCTGTCGCGTAATTATGATACGAATATCTTCTAATTCGAGCACAAGTTTTTCAATTACATTGTTTTGGTTGGGTCCACCAAATGATGTAAGGTGCTCCTTAACAATTTTTGCTTCTACATGTTGGCCACGTCAACATCAAGATTGTAGAGAGTATCTTCATCAAATCTATCATACATTTAAACTTAATGCATAAAAATAATCTTAATTAAATTAATGATAAAAACATTTAATGCGTGGTGGCCCCATTTTCATTCAACAAAATCAGTGTGTGATTGGGTACCTTTGTATTATCTCTTGTTTTTTCAAGAGATGATATCCCTTATAACCATTTTGGAAAAATTCTCATTTGTTTTTAGTTTATTGTTGAATTAGTTTTTAAGTTCCCTATTTGTGATTTCTCTGGGCATTACAAGCTCGTGCTCGAGAATGATTGGATGGATTGCGCTTCGGTTTATCTTGAACAATAATGGAGTCATGAGAATAATAATGTATGTGAAATCAATGAGGTATAAAGGGTGTGATGATGAAGATATTAGATGGGGTTTTCAGCAAGACAAGGCTCTTCTTCACTCAAAGAAACTTTTGATTTTTCTGCGAGTCTTACTTCTTTATGAGATTTTTAGCAACTGCTAGTTCATATGAAATTTCAAATGATATCAGTTGTGGTGACTATCAAAAAGTTGTGGTCTGGAGTTTTGAAAATAAAATAAATTTATATAGTCATCACATCTTTTAGAAAGACACAATCTTCTGCAACAGTTTCACAGTTGCTTCTTCAAACAGTTGCAGCTGCCCCGAACACACCCTTAACGAAGCATGACCATGACTCTCGCTTATATCTAGAATAATCCGAGTGCTATAAAGATGTAATATTTATTTTTTACTTCTTGTCAAACTTTTATCACTTTCCTTTCTTAAACTTTCTTAAAGAGTCTCTTTCTCCTTCTAAATCTTTTTGTCTTATATCTTGCTTTAAACCACCCTTCCTCTTAGTCTCAAGTCTAGGTTTATATCATGTAGATTCCAAGTATCTTTCCACAAATAATTTATATCCCTTCTAGAGCCTTCATATTTATTTTTTCCATAATAACGTTGAAGCCAACAAGAGCATTGGTTTCAACTAATCATTAGAAAATCGCATTTACTGCTTTAATTCTTACTGCCACATGACTGACAAGTTGCAAGTCGTAATCATGTCCAAGTATGGAAATGCACCTTCAGATATTGCCATTAATTTTAGGTGATCCAATTCATGACAACTTGCGGCCTCAAATCCTTAATTCAAAAATAACGGTTAAGTGGAAGAGCAGCTTGGATATCGAGAAGGGATGCAAGTCTATAGTGGATGGCTGTTTGGTATGCTTATATTAAAGTTAAGATTAACATGCTATTTAATGTGGCTTATAGAAATTAATTCTATCATTAATTTTATATAACTCTATTATAATGTTAATTATAATTTGTATTGATTAATTAATTACTTAATTAATGGATCCTTTTTTATTGAAGATACCTTGTTAAGAAATTAAGTAGCGATAAGTCACCAATAAAATTTATTATTTGGCATGATCTCGAGACAATTAGTATAAAGTTCGGAATAGTTTTTGGATAATAAATATTCCAACATTAATTAAAAAAACATCTAGAACTTCGATTTCAACAAACTTAAACTCAAACTGATGGGTGTGACGAGGCAGATCAATGTCATCGAAGTTGATCCAATCTAAGTTTGATCTGGATTGGACCATACCATTTAGCCACATTTGAAAACTTTTGATGCCTAAGTGGAAGGTCAAATGGATTCCACTGACAAGTACATACTTAAATCAAACATCTCGACGAAAGAATCCAAAAATCCCGAGATCACTCAATTCTAATGTTGTCAAAACACTCAAATGTCCACAAAACGCTATTTGATTGAGGGATTTTTTTTCTGGGCTATTCCCCCACCAATGTGAATTCAAGATGTACATTGTGATGCAACAAAGTGTTGTGCGGAGAAACAACTGATGTCACAGAGTAACAAAGCAGCTCATCATAAAAAATATGATGTAGCGACGCAACTTGAAGACCTTCTAGCAAGGCACCAACAACTACTCTCAACAACAGTCATTCCCGACCACAGTGCAATGATTTCTTCGGCATAAGAATATTATACTTTTGAAAATTGTGTAACTCTTTCCCGCCTATGGGGAGGGCAATTACATGTAGTTATCAGTTTATAGTAGATCATTCTGACTGGGCTAGGACCAATAGTTTTCTTTCTTTCTTTTTGGATTTTTCACATAAAAAACTGTTGGTGTCTCAACTTGTTGTAATTTTATCTGAGTATGTGTTGGACTTTCGTGCAACCCTAAGAAGCTAAATAATTATTCTTACACAGTAAATCTTTCAGCGCATCAAGTTGATTTCATACAACTTGATCTCTTAGTGTTTTTTTTTTTTCTTAACTAAAACTATAGTTAATTTTTTGCAAGTTCTTTTTTTTTTTTATTCATTTTGATTTAGGATTATAATTTGTCAAAAAGAGGTTAATTTGGTTTGCATGAATTTGACATTTTGAAGTATGGATGAAAATTGAACCGAATAGCAACCGCTTGAAGAGAAATTCTGAGATTAATCAAATTTAAAATTGGTTAGCTAAAATTAATTTTTTATTTTATGTATCTTTTTTTCTATTTTAATATGTTGGTTGACAGCTGTGTTGTCAGTCGTGAGTCCCCTGAGGTCACAGGTTCAAGTCCATCTTATTGCATCTGTCTTACAATGTTAAATCGAATGGTTAGACACATGAGGTTGGTTGATACCTCGTATCATAAACTCCGGCCAATCATTAAGAAAATTTACTGAACCGATTCAAACAAAATCAAGCCTAAAATATCAATACAAATTGAACCAAAAAAATCTAAAGCAATGCTTCCTTAATATTGTTGTTTTTAATTTAAACCCGCAATATAATTGATATTGAATTGAAATGATCAAGTTAATTTCACTCATGAACATTCAACTTTGGGCTTCTAAATTGTTTGTTCGTTCGGACCAAATTTTTAGTTGTCCACCTTTATGCATCAATGTAAGACTTCTCTTATAATTTAAATAAATAGAAGCATTCAGTGTGTGTGTGCGCGCGCGCGCGCGCGCACGCGCGCGCGTGTGTGTGCGGGTGTGTGCGGGTGTGTGTGGGTGTGTGTGCGTGTGTGTGCGTGCGCGTGTGTGTGTGCGTGTGTGTGTGTATGTATGTATATGCTGAGCATTTATGAATGTTTCCCTCATTATTTCAAATATCTTTGGAACTATATATATTTATGAGAAAACAAGATTTAAGCTCAGATCTTTTTGTGTCCATAAATCAACAAAACTAGGGAAATTTACATAAATACCACATAACTCTTATGGATAATGGATTTATATATCTACCACTTAAAATTTGATATTTACATTTATAACAGCGTCGGTGTTACATTTGACTATATTTTCGATGTCATGGTAAGTGTTTTGTATGAATTTGTTGGTTTAAGTTTGGGTTTTCGTTTAGCTTTAATGTTTTTTCTAAGGAAAAACTTAATTAATATATTTGGAAATTTCATACAAATTTATATATAATATTTGTAATATTTTAGTGACATGAATTTATGCATAAAAATATGTACCTAAATGTAAAAGTTTAGGTGTTAGATTGGTGAGTACATAAATATTGTGTGGTATGCAAGTTAGAATGGGTTTAATTAATCTTTTTAATTGTTTTTTTTTAATTTAAGAAAATACAAATTAGCTATTAAATAAGAGAATTAAATTAAAAATATAAATACAAATAAACTGGTGGATAAATTATTTAATTGTATTAGTTTGTGAATTTAATTATACTATCCAACAATTTAGATGCATTTAGAGATAATATATGATATGTAAAATATAGATATTTACAATAAGTCCTTGTTTTCTTCTTTAATTTGAGGATTTCTTTTTTTTTTTTATTTCTTATCTCAACCTAATTAGTCATTTGTAGGGTTGTAAATGAGCCGAACACGAGCGATCCCAGGCTCAGCTTATGTTTCGTTCAAGAACAAAGAGTCGTTTGGACAACCCTAATCACTTAGCTATAAGATGTTAAGGATTGGGACACGATTTAAAACA
>NW_018164852.1:880986-887057 GCF_001263595.1 Phalaenopsis equestris
TGGATTATGATGATTTGTTGGTGGCGTATCAATTAATATTTTTAATTGATTATAAAATTTTTTAGCCTTATAGTCAATTAAATTATTTATTTTATAGTCAATTAAATTTTTTAAAAATACTACTCATCAAAGATATATATATACAATTGATTAGTAATATTCGAGCCAAAACGAGCCAAACACGAACGAACAAATGTTTGTTCATGTTGTTCATGTTCGACTCGTTAACTTAGTGAACGAGCCGAACACGAGTTGTTCGCGAACAACGAGCCGTTTTGACAGCCCGAGTCATTTGGTTGCCTGTAATAATAATTTGAATTTACAAATGTAAATTAAATTATAGTTTATTAATTTTCAATAAATCTGTGTAATTTAACATAGTGTTGGTGATTAATTGCTATTATTAGTATTTTCTTAATTATTATTTCTAAAACAACCAAATGTGCTTTCGATATCACACCTCGTTCCTTTATTTATGCGATATAAATTAAGAAAGATTTGCATACAAACCACTCAAATTTTAAAAGTAATTTTTGAAATTGTTTGACTTCTTACTACTAATTAATGAAGTCATGTGGTTAGTTTAAAAATTTATTGCTGTTAAATTAATTGTTTCATTCAAATCATCATATTTAGGTAGTAATTAGGCCTCCTACCTCTTCAATCCTTCCTTCCTCTCAAAAATCTCTATTAATTCATACATCCTGCCTGCCTCCCAAGTGTTCTGGTTCTTGCTCTCTCTCTCCCAGTTTCAGTACTCTAAAATCCTAATGCTTTTGCTCTTTCTTCTCCCCTTCCTTCCCTTCCTGCTTCTTTCCATCACCCATATGCCTAAAAATCCCATCTTTCCTTCTTTCATCCACCAAATTCTACTTTTTACACTTCTTCTCTGCCAGGAGTTCATCTCCCACTCCACAGAAAACATAAAAAACAGGACAATTTCCCTGCTCCAATCCCTCAAATCCCTTAATCTAATGCCTCGCAATAAAGAAATCACCTTTGATGCTAACAGTTTTCATGCAATTGCTGCGGCGGATATAACGGTCCTTGATCTCCCTGAACTGCCATTGGATTGCATTCTGAAAAAGCTATCTCCTTTCGAGCTCTGCAACATGGCTTGCGTCTGCAGGTCGTTGAGGGAGAGATGCAGAAGTGACGATCTTTGGGAGAGGCATATGAGGGAGAAATGGAGCCGGGTGATTGGAGAAACAGCTCGGAGGAAGTGGAAGTTGCAGGCTGCAGAAGGGAGGGCTTTTAACATTAGAGGAGAAGCTGTGGGAGTTACTTGGAAGGTGTGGATGGGGAGATTGGTTTCCTGGTGGGCTCTTTCATGGCTGAAGCACAAGATGGAATGTCGGAGAAAGAGAAATTGTCCTCCTGATTATTCACTCGTTTCATTCTATCAGGCGCTTGAGAGTGGCAGATTCTCGTTTACAGCTCAGGTTTATAATCGTGAGGTATTGATGGATTATCATCTTTTCTTCTTTTAATTTGGGTGTATCTTTTTTCTATAATCCATTCAGAAACGGATGCTTCTATATTTTCTCATCCTAAAAAACACATTTTTATCACACTCGATTTTTCTAAAACTCCCTTTTTTATCGCCTAATACTACTAGTATTTTGTTTGGACTAATGTCTTGTATTTGGCTCTGCAATACAGAACGGACATACAGGATTTTTGATGTCGTGCTATGATGCTGAGGTTTGCTACAATCCTCGCACAGGCAATTTATTTGCAAGGTATGCAACTTGCCACAAGTGGCTAAGATTACTTTATCAGTTCAATTTTTCTTACATACGTGCTGTGTGTGTGGAAAAATATTTACGTGTGGAGCACGCACGTAGAACTGTGTGCGTACAGAGGTTATTCATGAGATATTAGAGAGTTATGTCGGTGTTATTGGAGTTAATACTCCTAATAACCTGATAAATCTTTCGAATAATAACAAAAAATATGAGTGCGGAACCGCAGAATGTATTGATAGGTTATTGGAGGTTATTGAAAAGTTATACTCCAATAACCTCTCAAGAACCCCCAATAAAAGAGTTATTGGAACGTTATTTGGGAGAGTGTGCACGCCGAAGTGCGTGAGTACTCCGTACGTAAATACCGCTCGTGTTTTTATGTGTGTTATTATAAAGTGGCATTTACACACATAGCACACAATTCTTATGTATTTGCAAATCTCACATCCAAACTTTTATATTTGCATACACAACATTCAAATCTTCAATACCACATCAAAATTAGCAGTATTGCCACTTTTAAGTGAATACATATTTGCATGCATAGGTTTAAAAATACTAAAATGCTACTATCTCTATATATATGAAAGTTTAGGTGTGATGTATGATGTAAATTTTAATATTATAAATATAATATTTGTTCACAAAATTTTTCATTTTTCTTGCTTAATAGGTACCCACCTCATGGGAAAAGAATTCCGGCTATAGAGGAAGTGCCATGGGAGAGAACAAGAGCTCCATCTGTTGTCACTCCACCTCACGAGCTTCACATCTCTGACTGTTTAAGCGACCTGCACCCTGGTGATCATTTTGAAATTCAATGGAGAAGGAACAAAGAATTCCCATATGGTAATGTCTCAAACATTAGGGACTTTGAAAATCTTTCCTTTTTTTCGGCATTTAAATCTATTATATGTACAGGGGTGGAACTGGCATTATTTTTTAGGGTGAGCAAAATCACTAAATATCTTTTTTTTTCTTTGTGTTGTGCAAAAATTGACAGGTTGGTGGTTTGGAGTTATTGGTCATTTGGAGACGTGCGACAGAAGCGATCGTCACTGCTATTGTGGTTCAAATGGTACAAATTTAATTCACATAATGTTATAGTTTCTTCATTCATGAAGGCATGAGATGTTTATTTGTAAATACATGCTTTAAAAGTCACACTTCACAATGAAGCTTCCTTGTTATTATTCAAAATGATTAAAGCAATGCTAGATGCGCTAATATTTTTGTAAGAACTAGTCATTTATTCTCTTACCACAACATATTTTTCACAACTTAGTAAAAATTAAAGCAAAATAGAAAAGAAAAGTGATGCCAAATGGGGGTGAGATTCTACGACTCACCGAGCCACCGTCCCCCTTCTAAAAGTATCATTCTTTCATGTGAGATTTCAGTTATTTATAATCTCAAGTGAGGGTCGAATGAGAGTAAATTCTAGATATCAAAACTCTACTATGCTAGAATGATGAGCAACAAGCAAGTAATGATTTTATATAATTACTTTCTGTATTGTAAATTTCACTACAAAAATAAAATTAAACGTTTTCTTTTTATTTTGCCTTTTGGTACATATATGTACTAGCATCGCGTACTCAGATCAGTTAGTCAAGCATCCGCGGTGTGGCACTCGAATTCTTAGGCGCATGAGGGATAACTGGGGCTCGTATTATAGCCTCTGGCCGTTCCTTCGAAAAAAAAAAAAAAAGTACTAAAAATTGGCATGTATCTTCTCCAATGCAGAAACCATTGTGTTGGAGTTCAATCACTACCCGGCTGGATCAAGATGGAGAAGGAAAACCATAAATAGAAAAGAACACAGTGAGGATGGAGATGAAAATCATGGCTTTTATGGAGGAATTAGGAAGATTCATAGCAAGGAAGAAATCTCCAAGTGGATGCAGTTCTGGCCCGCACAAGTCCTTTAGCTTCTGCCGCTTCTCTTCTACAATTTTTGTATACATAAAATCACATGTAATTAAATCTCCATTTTTTGCTAAACATTCTCTAATTGAAGCTGCCATCTAATAACTTCAAGAGCTAGCTAATTCTGAAAAGTGAAGGTGTTTCCTGTAAATATATATATATTTGTGTGTGTGTGTGTATATTGGTTTGGCATTTTCCTGTCTATTCCCTGCTGCTTTCTTTTTGTAGAAATGAGAGTTCCTATTATCTTATTTTATATTTTCCTTAAACAAATATTAGTACTGATAAAACGGTCAAATTCATATATGAATATATTTAAATAAGTTTTTAAATCATTATTAATTAAATATTCTATTGCTTTTAACAAAACTGCTTGTTAATAAATAAATATATATTTTGCTATTGGATGCATGAATATGCTTAGTTTTATATTAAGTTTTTAATCTATTCAATTTTATTTAATTATTTAAATAAGTAATTATAAATGAAGTTTTATTATGTCAGGACTTCTAACGTAGAGAAGCATTCAGAGTCTAATGAAATCACGCCACGTGACGGTGACAGATAAAAAACTAAAATATGCTCGGTAACACAAAGAAATATTTCTTACGTGTTATTCATGTATTATTGTATGTTATTAAAGTATTATTGATGTGTTATTGTGTTATTATAACACCGAGAATATTCCCAGAACACAATAACATCTGAATAACATACAATAACACCTGAATAACATACAATAACACGGAATAACACTGGAGGAATATTCTCCTGTGTTACCGGGCAAAAATTTTTCTTTTCTGTCATAATCACGTGGCGTTATTTTATTGGACTCCGAATAATTCTCTATGTTAGTAGTCCTCTCAGAATGATTTACATTATAAGCAGACCTACAACTAATAGGTGTACTTGCCCTAGCGGGCTCTGCTTGTTAATTATTTTTGCCAACCTATAAGTCAACAATATTTTTTTTTTCCAAGTGCTAAAAATTAAGTCCAATGCCATGTGAAAACTTTCTGATTTACGAAAATTAAAAAAAAAGAAGGTTATAATAAAAAAATATAAGCAAATATGTTTTCTGAAAATATAAGTTTATTCAAATAATTTTCTATTTTTTTAAATTGAAAGGTATCATTAATCTATTTTTATTATTATTGCAAGAACATTCTAACATTATTAAATTTTTTTTTAATTATCATGTTAAATGAATTGATGGACGAACATTATAATAATTTCTTTCTTCAATAAAATAATGTTTATTATTACATTGTAAACAATGTAATTTTAATTTTATTTCTATATATATATATATATATATATATATATATATATAATTGTTAACTTAAATTTTTTTTGACGGCCATTACAAATGAAAGTCGTGCTGCGAATAAGAACAAGAGAATCTTTTATGATAAAAAATACAAGTGCGAATCAAATTTATGATGATAAAATTAATTAATTAATGACTTTTCTTGATTTCAGTGCCCGGACTATTATAAATAGGCCATGGAGCATCAGTCGTTTGCACATATTTTTTTCTCTATTCCTTCTTGCTTGGTTTTCTTTCCCCCCACTTGAGTCAGGGATGCGCTCCTCAGGGCACTTGGAGGCATGCGGGCTAGGGCCTGAAAACTAGATGTAAAGCGAAAATTGGCCGACGAGACTCCTGTGGGAGAAACAGGAAAGAAAAAAGTAATGAAGAGATCAAAAGCTGGCGATTGTCAGGAATAAATTGGATCCTCCTCGTGGGTTCACAACAAGAATAAGTTTGAGAACGGTATGAGGGTTTGTCTGGTGTCCCTCCAGCTTGACACATGATCATGGTGGACGATCCTATAGGTGGGAAGAAGGTACCTGTTTAACCCACTTCCAAGCCATCAAACCCTCGGACTGGCGAGGTCAAAACAATGATTGAAGGTGAGTTCCCACCTCAATATCCAAGAGGTGATCCTCCCCCTATTGGCAGTAAACAAGGAAAAACTGGTGAGGGTGCAATCTCTATCACCGCATCCAAATGGAATTGAATCGTTAGCATGGGATTATAACTTAGCTATTAAGTTTTGTGATTCTTTCTTTGATGCAGCCATAGAGGTCCTGATGATCGATTCATTTTCATCAAATCTTGGTGTTGATCCCATGGTGGATGTGGCTGTCGTGGATCAGAGGCCGAGTGAAGGTAACCATCCTCGTAGCGAAGAACAAGGGTTGAACCATGAAGGCTCCCTTGGTGCGGCGAGGGAGGAGGAGTTGACTGAGGAACTCTGGGCGTCTTCTGATTCCCTAGCACACCACCTTACAAGTATGGAGGAACAATTTGCCCGTGCTATGGGACACTCTCGAGGGGATGATGACCAAGGGACAGCAACGGTTATGAAGAGGATGGATCGGGGGGGG